>NW_024396592.1:110257-166559 GCF_016617805.1 Bactrocera tryoni
AGCAAAAAAAACATTATTTTATACAGAGAAGGCATCAGATGGAATTCAAAATAGCGTTATATTGGAAGAAGGCGTGGTTGTGAACCGATTTCACTTATATTTCGTACATGTCATCAGGGTGTTAAGAAAATACTATATACCGAATTTCATTGAAATCGGTCTAGTAGTTCCTGAGATATGGTTTTTGGTCCATAAGTGGGCGAGGCCACGCCCATTTTCAATTTTTAAAAAAAGCCTGGGTGCAGCTTTCTTCTGCAATTTCTTCCGCAAAATTTAGTGTTTCTGACGTTTTTTGTTAATCCGTTAACGCACTTTTAGTGATTTTCAACATAACCTTTGTATGGGAGGTGGGCGTGGTTATTATCCGATTTCTTCCATTTTTGAACTGTATATGGAAATGCCTGAAGAAAACGACTCTGTAGAGTTTGGTTGACATAGCTATAGTAGTTTCCGAGATAGGTACAAAAAACTTAGTAGGGGGCGGGGCCAGCCCACTTTTCCAAAAAAAATTACGTCCAAATATGCCCCTCCCTAATGCGATCCCTTGTGCCAAATTTCACTTTAATATCTTTATTTATGGCTTAGTTATGACACTTTATAGGTTTTCGGTTTCCGCCATTTTGTGGGCGTTTGAAACGTTTTTCCGTCAACGTATTTGGAAAGTAAAGTTTTCAAAACCAAAAAAATTGTATTTCAGTAATACAAACAGACAAAGGAGGTTATAAACAAAACGAAAAATCTTTTATTTCAAATAAATTTAAACGATATTTCCGCAAAATGTAATTCACAACGGATATGTAGTAAATATTATAGAGAATCAATATATGTATTTGTTTATCTTTCATGGCAACTGTTTATAAAACTGCGCATAGTTTTCTCGTAAATACGACGCTATTGCCAGAAGGTCCTTCTTCTTTTCATCACTTACTTTTATTGGATCATTCCTGAGCATTGGCAAAGTATAATTCGCATAATTTCTGGTTTTTTTTGAGCGCAAATTATAAGAAGTCCATGTTTCTGCTATATTATGCTGCTTACGTATTCTAAGTGTGTTTGGATCGTCTCTAGAAATTTGTATCCACTGTGCAGTAGTTATTTTGCACAAAGGATTTCTATATAAATTTTTGACTAGCATCTCGAAGTTTTTAAATTCATATAGAGCCATTTGATGAATCTGGAATGGATTCGAAGGCCTTGCAAAATGAATCATATGACACACATCTGCTGGTGTATAAAGTTGAGCTGTTTTTTTCTTTTTTTCGATAAGTGCAAAATCCCGGTCGCATGGCAGAAAGCTGTGCCCTGAAGTAAGAAATTTTTGATTCACTTCAGAAAAGTATTTGGTCAGAAGGCTGTGGCACAAAGCAATCATAGTCCAGTTGTTATTTTGTCCAACGCATCTATCGGACCATATAATCAATTTTCTAATTTGATCAGTTTCCAGAATACTGAATTTTGATGTAATGTGTTTCCAAATACATGAAGCTATTTCAGCAGCTATTCTTTTAGCAATCGTTTCGTGCCATGTGTACATATCGACCGTATTTTCTGAGATATTATGGACAGCAAAATTATAATTGGAATACTGTCGCTGATAAAATACATCAGAATGTGTGAGATTCGGTGTGAAAATCACTTGCTGCATATCGACACATATGACTACGGTATTTTGTGAGTTTTTGCCAGCGTTGGAATCATCTCGAAGTTGTGCATATGCTTTATCTGCTTGCTCGTGATGAGCTGTCGCCAATTTTTGAATATTTTCAAATCGTTCCAGTATTTTCAGCGGCAATCATATCAATAAAATACTTGTCACAAACCTTGCAAGTATCACTTCTTGGGAAACCAAATCGTAGTTTGTGTTCTGTATGAAAAATGTGCTTATATGTGTTGTAAACGAAATTTGGGTATCCGGATATTTAACTTTGTATAACTCTGTACATTGTTTTAATATTTAAATTGGGTTAAGACAATTTTTTCGAGATGTTGAACGACCATAGTGACTTTCTTGGCTGGGAAAGCTTACTATGTGTTCATCAACGCTCAGTTTTTCCTGTTCTATGATTTTGTGGGGACGATTTTCATGTTTTCCTCGCTGATCATCAATGTTTTTCCCATATTTTTACTTTTTCAACCAAAATTTGAACTCTGCGCTGCGTTATCTTCATATTTTAAAATAAAAGTAAAGTAAAAATCAACGAAAAACAACAACAAGAAAATATTTACCTGAAATGTGTGACAAAACATTTTTTTGCACACTCTCTCTCTTTTTCCGTTTGAAAGCACCAAAAAATAAAATACTGTTGTATTTCGTATAGAACTCCCTCTTCAACTCTTCTTCTTTTAGGCTCGCTCAATTCAAGAAGTGAGGATAGAAATAAACATTGCTCGTTATAATTTTTGCTATAAAAGTTATCAAAAAGGTTCTTCATTTGTTCATTATCAAGTTTTGCACAATGGAAATTACAATGGCAATCAAAAACCTATTACAAAATAGTTCAAAATGTATATGAAATAAAAATTATGTACTTAAAACGTTTTTCCACTATACCTGCTTTGGGACATTTTTTGCTGGTATAACTTGTTTTTTTCTATTAATATAAGATTGCCCACTATTTCTTAGCTTTTTATTATTGAAATCTTTCCAATTTTCTAAATTTATTTTCCTTTTTGAGCCTCTAACACACTTATCAAGCACACGAGAACACTCAGTTTTTGCCATTGTACACGCAATAAATAAGTCACTTGAAACGTTATTCCACTGAGTGCTTGTATTAAAATGCGATTTGAATACGAACAAGTGCAATAATATGCCTAATTTTGATTTGGATTGATAAAAGAGAGCCATTATAACAGTAATCTGCAAAAAAACCGGTTTTGAAAAAATTGTCGCTTACAACGTTATTCGCGAACATGCTTCAATTGTTCAAAACAGGCATGGATAAGCAAAGAATATCAAATATAAACAGCAAAGAAAATATATCACAAGGCAATAAATTTAGTAGAAATAGTGGAAACAGCAATTATTTCAATAATGTTAATTCTAATGCTGAACCTGATGAAATGTCCAGTACAAAGAAAGTAATACATATATAAATGTTTTCCCAATAGCTATAATTTAAGTATTGAAATTGTAATACGTAGAGTTTTTTTCATTTAGTTGTTGATAATAAGATTATAATTTATAGATAGTCCCAAGCTTTCTTTAGAAATAAATATTGGGTGATTTTTTAAGAGCTTGATAACTTTTTTTTAAAAAAAAACGCATAAAATTTGCAAAATCTCATCGGTTCTTTATTTGAAACGTTAGATTGGTTCATGACATTTACTTTTTGAAGATAATTTCATTTAAATGTTGACCGCGGCTGCGTCTTAGGTGGTCCATTCGGAAAGTCCAATTTTGGGCAACTTTTTCGAGCATTTCGGCCGGAATAGCCCGAATTTCTTCGGAAATGTTGTCTTCCAAAGCTGGAATATTTGCTGGCTTATTTCTGTAGACTTTAGACTTGACGTAGCCCCACAAAAAATAGTCTAAAGGCGTTAAATCGCATGATCTTGGTGGCCAACTTACGGGTCCATTTCTTGAGATGAATTGTTCTCCGAAGTTTTCCCTCAAAATGGCCATAGAATCGCGAGCTGTGTGGCATGTAGCGCCATCTTGTTGAAACCACATGTCAACCAAGTTCAGTTCTTCCATTTTTGGCAACAAAAAGTTTGTTAGCATCGAACGATAGCGATCGCCATTCACCGTAACGTTGCGTCCAACAGCATCTTTGAAAAAATACGGTCCAATGATTCCACCAGCGTACAAACCACACCAAACAGTGCATTTTTCGGGATGCATGGGCAGTTGGCCACAAAGATCATGCGATTTAACGCCTTTAGACTATTTTTTGTGAGGCTACGTCAAGTCTAAAGTCTACAGAAATAAGCCAGCAACTATTCCAGCTTTGGAAGACAACATTTCCGAAGAAATTCGGGCTATTCCGGCCGAAATGCTCGAAAAAGTTGCCCAAAATTGGACTTTCCGAATGGACCACCTAAGACGCAGCCGCGGTCAACATTTAAATGAAATTATCTTCAAAAAGTAAATGTCATGAACCAATCTAACGTTTCAAATAAAGAACCGATGAGATTTTGCAAATTTTATGCGTTTTTTTTTAAAAAAAAGTTATCAAGCTCTTAAAAAATCACCCGATACATCACGTTCTAGAATACAGGGCCGAGAACTGACCCTTGCGGGACGCCGCCTGTTACTTTATATGTTTCAGGTCCACATTCTGTCTCGTACACTAATACTCTGTTTTCAAAGTAGCTTGTCACAATTCGGATAAGGTAGCTCGGACCTTTAACTCTGTCAGAGCTCTAATGATTAGAGTCCATCTAGCTGAGTTGAAGGCGTTTTTAATATCCAGGGTAATGACAACACAGTAATGTTTGTCACCGCCACCTATACCCTTCCAGTGCTTTTCTCGATATATTGGTAACCGCATTTATCGCATCTACTGTGCTCCGTCCTTTTCGGAAGCCGCATTGCATAGGATTCAACCCAGAATCTTCTTCTGTACATTTCTCGAGCCGCTTACAAATAATTGTTTCGAATACTTTTCCAGCCGTATCTAGCATACATAGGGGCCGATATGACAAGGGTTCTTCCGGAGGCTTATCACCTTTGGGAAGAAAGACGAGGCGTTGGCGCTTCCAACATTTGGGAAAAATATTTTCCTTCAAGCAACTTGTGTATGCGTTTTGGAACAATTTTGGTTTCCTTTGGATGATACGCTTAGCAACGAAATTGGGTATTCCGTCCAGGCCGGGTGCTTTGCCAATCTTGATTCTTTTCACCGCATGTTGTATTCCTTCGTGGGACACTTTAGCGATTTTATCCAGATGAATTTGGAAAATTGGCACTTGCATAGGCTCGCATCTCGGGAATAAATTATGGACTATCTTACGTAAAATTGTGGGAGATATAGGTGGTGTTCTTGGTCTACCTATTTTCTGCATTTCAATTCGGTAGGCTTTTCCCCAAGGGTCGTTATCTACCTCTGAGATAAGTTGATTAAAGGCATTTCTTTTGCTGTTGGCTATGGCCTTATGTAGTTCTTTCCTTTTTTTCCGAAAGTTTATAAGAAGTTCCGCGAAGTCCGCTCTTCCTCTAGCACGTTGCTGTCACTGTCGAAACTTGAGACATTCAGCTCTCAGTTGCGCGATTTCTTCAGGCCACCAATATAGTGGGGCTTTGTTTCTTCCGTCTTTTCTTCTTGGCATCGGCTACCGTTACAAGTGATTTTGTTATGTGCTTTATCTGATTCCGATCGTTCCCTGGTAGATCCTCTTTCACTTGGCTAATGGCGTATTCGAGCATTTCTGTATCACAGGCTTTTGTTTTCCAGCGTCTTATTACACTTTTAGGTGCGAAAATACCATAGTTTTGCTTATTCTGTATATTGATGTCAAAGGTTATGGCTTGATGGTCACTATGTGTATAGATGTCCGAAACTCTCCATGAGGTTTGTGTTGCTATCGACGAGCTTACGAAGGTGAGATCAATAAACGATGATGCTCTTCTTTTCATAAATGTTGGCTTGTGTCCGTTGTTAAGGAGTATAAGATGAAGATTTGCAAGCGACGATAGAAGGAGAATGGAGTCATGTGAAGAAGTTCACGCAAGTGAGGAAAGTTCTCTGATCGCCATTCACTTGGGAGTGGCCAGAAACGATTCTTTTACACATGGCTCAAGCAGCTCACTACTTCCGGTCTTTCTCCAAGTATCCTCTGGGTAGCCTAAGGACATCTGTTCGAAGGCGAGCTAAAGTGAGAAGGTGAAACATACCCTACATAGGGTTGTGCGCTGGGTTTGGGACCCGCCACGTAAAAATCAGTACCAATGAAAAAGAAAAGTCCTCTCCAGACAAACAAAAGCTAAACTCTATAAGTCGCTCATAATTCCCGTCATGCTATATGGTGCAGAGGCTTGGGCGATGACAGCAACCGATGAGTCGACATTGCGAGTTTTCGAGAGAAAAATTCTGCGAAAGATTTTTGGTCCTTTTTGCATTGGCCAAGGCGAATATCGCATTCGATGGAGCGATGAGCTGTACGAGATATACGACGACATTGACATAGTTCAGCGAAATAAAAGACAGCGGCTACGCTGGCTAGTTCATGTTGTCCGGATGGATGAAAACACTCCAGCTCTGAAAGTATTCGACGCAGTACCCGTCGGGGGAAGCAGAGGAAGAGGTAGACCTCCACTCCGTTGGAAGGACCAAGTGGAGAAGGACCTGGCTTCGCTTGGAATATCCAATTGGCGCCACGTAGCGAAAAGAAGAAACGACTGGCGCGCTGTTGTTAACTCGACTATAATCGCGCAAGCGGTGTCTACGCCAATTAAGAAGAAGAAGAAGATAGAAGTGCCGTGCCCCTCGCGTTAGTGATTATACTCCCCCATTCTACCGTCTATGCATTAAAGTCACCAGCGTTGACTAGCGGTATCTTTCCTCTTGCGTGCGATGTGTGCCTAAAGAGCGTATCCTGGAACTCTGTCAGGGATAGGCTAGGAGCGCCGTAGCAACTGTAGAAATGTATGCCCTTTATCTTTGTGTACACCAAGTCTTTTTCTTTAATAGTTTGAGTATTTTTGAAACGAACATTGTTAAAGGTCCATATCGCAGATTTTGAATCTTTGTCTTTAATTCAGTTTTTGTCATTTTTTGGGGTCTTATACGGTTCACTAAGTAATAGTGCGTCTGTGTTAAGGTCAGCAGTGCTTGGACTGCCGAACAGTGGTTGAGATTTAACTGCAGACACCTTATCATTGCGGTTTTCCAGCGGCCTTTTTATAAGCTGGGCAGCTGAAGCTACCAGTCGGGTGCTTATTCGTCCCTTGTGGGCATAAGAGACATAGTGGCTCCTTACTGCATCCTTTTGCGGCATGCCCCTTTTCTCCACATCTATAGCAAGAGCCGGTAAAATCTTTGCTGCTTTTGCAGTTGCGCGATATATGACCGAACTCAAAGCATTTAAAGCATCGGGCAGGTCTTGTAACTTCCCGAACCCTATAATTAGCTCAACCTATTTTTATTTTATTTGCGTCAAGGAGTTTTTCTGATATTGTCAAGGGCACATTAATAATGGCAATTTCCGTTTCGTCCTTAAGCCGTCGCATGGATTTGATAGCACTATGTTCTACATTTTTTTCGTCAGGAAATTCGTCATTTATGGACATTCTATACATACTTCCTCGGCTGTCGTTGCCTCGTCTAAGTCTCTAACTACATTAACTTCTGCCATATCTTTTAGGACCTCTATTGCGCGTTCCCTGAGTTTTTAGAAGGCTCCTTCGTTTTTGCTTTGAGCTTTAGAAGAAGTTCACCCTTATCTGTTCTTTTTGCTTTGCTCAAGCTATCACCGAGGTCTTAAAGTCTGGGATATGATTTCATTTTCTTTAGCATATCTGCGTAAGACATGTCGCTGGTCTTCAAAATCACCAGAGCTTCCGTGCGCTTCAGCTTCTGTTTTGGGATCTTTGGTTCTGTTTTTTCAGTTCCGGTTTAGTACGTCTGTTTTTCACCAGTTTTCATTCAGTTGCCTGTTTTTCCGGGGGAGGTGCCACACTTTCAGGTATTTGCGTTTGTTGCATTTCATCACACTTTGCTGCAGCATATATCGTCACCTGAAATGCAAAATAACGTATCATCAAAAAATTCGAAATTGAGTGTCTTATTGATTACGGTTCACTACTTCAAATTACATACATAATATTACATGTGTTCAACATTTTCAGGTTCTGTGGTCAGATATAAACCAATTTTAACCAATATTAAAATTTTATTTCACTCATGTTTCATTCATGCAACTGTAAATTTCCGAAAATGTTTTTACGTCATTTTGCATTTCAGGTGACGATATACAGATACATACATACTCAAGAAAAAACAACTTGTTGGCAAATTTCCTTTTGCATAAATTTTCCAGTATTTCGTTCGCTAAATGAATATTTCAGTGGAATATTCATGACCTAAACCCTGAATTAGGCACACTGTGAATGATATGGATTGGGTTTGTATGCATGCAGCAATGTGTGCGCAGCTTCAAAGGTTGCATAGTTAGAGAAATAATAGCAAGTATGTAGAGGCAGGGGGATAGTGCCCACATTTTTAATGCACGCACATGACGTTACGGCAAAAATAAGACAACTTCTGATTTTGTTTGCTTTCTTATGATCTTGCTACCTCACACACAAACAAACTCTATATGCGCATGTTTACTGATGTATTATTTGCCAATGCTTTGACTGCTTCTTTTGATGAACTTGTTTCAAAATTGAATCTTATTGATACGACTCAGTAAAAACCACAAAGTAAACAAAGGCAAATGAAGATAAATATAGTATAACTTACACACACTCGTATACAAGTTAACACCAGAAATGTTACACACAAACCAATAACTGCCGACGTCAACATCCGCCATGCGCCGCAAGTCAGCAGAAACAAACAAGTGGGAACAACATCCGCCATGCGCCGCAAGTCAGCAGAAACAAACAATTGGGAACAACATCCGCTATGCGCCGCATAAGCGTATGTTAAACAAAAGTGCTAACGCAAGTAGATTTAGGCAATATTAAGAATATGTTAATTGTAAATTAAGTTTTAGTTGTTATTTGGATTTTAAACAATAAAGGTCAATTTGACCACAAAAAATATTTTTTTACGACTTTGTAACTAATAAGTCGTTAATTGGCGCCCGAGCCAAAAAGCAGCTGAATTTAAATTCCTTACCCACGCTTGAGGAAGGAAGGTGAGCACTTGGAGCAAGACGGTGATCCATTAGTATCCAGAAGGAAAAAAGGACCAAATCATCATTGCCAGCCACCATGAAGCTGATCATAATGTAAGAAATAGGTTAAGATTGTGAAAAATTGTAGAAACCAAAATAAGTTAAAAGAATTCAAAAGTTTAAAAGAGTGAATATATGTGTATGTATTTCCATTTAATATCCTTCAAAACAAAAATTGTTTTAAAATTGTGAAAGTTTTTAAAAAGAATCAAGTGAATTGTTATACAAAAGGAAATATATTTTTCTCTTCCTCTCACGAAAATTAGTAAAAATTAAGTTTATATTAAAGCAAATTTAACAATAATACAAAATCGTTCATAATATAAACAAATCAAATAAAATAAGGCTTGTACAGCCTATAAAAAAAAAAAATATATTTTTAAATATAAAAATAACA
Source organism: Bactrocera tryoni (assembly GCF_016617805.1). Classification (NCBI taxonomy): domain Eukaryota; kingdom Metazoa; phylum Arthropoda; class Insecta; order Diptera; family Tephritidae; genus Bactrocera; species Bactrocera tryoni. The sequence continues at coordinate 119,499 of NW_024396592.1, forward strand.
TTAATTATCTCTGCGATTCCGTAGCCAACTCAGGAGTTGATCGGACCCTCTAGAGTATAAATCAAATAATATAAGGCTTGTAATAAATCAAATAAAATAAGGCTTGTACAGCCTATAAAAAATTTTTTTAAATATAAAAATAACATTAATTATCTCTGCGATTCCGTAGCCAACTCAGGAGTTGACCGGACCCTCTAGAGTATAAATAACCCGTTCCTAGAAAGGATAACATAAATTTTCTGTAACATAATCATAAAGGACCTCTCCAAAAATGGCTAACCCAAACAACCTGATTAGGCCATCATTGCTAGGGAATGCTACTCCCACTGCTACAGCAGGACCTTCGGCTCCGGCTAACCAAATTTCGCCAGAATTGGTAAACATAATTAAAGCTATGGTAGCCCAAGCCCTAGAAACGAATGGACCCAACTTAGTTCAAAGTGTTCTTAATAACACAACAAATCCCATAGTAACCGATCAGACAATAGACGTACAATTTCAGAATAACATGAGCGAGATGGATAAAATACCAGATGTAGTACGCTCATTACGAGAATTTTCAGGAAACTCTTCAGAGTTTAGCTCCTGGAGGAAAAGCGTAGAACGCATTTTGAGGATATACGAACCCTCAAAGGTCACTCCGCGCTATTTCGGTATTTTAAATGTAATACGAAACAAAATAATCGGAAAGGCAGATATTGCACTAGAGTCCTATAACACACCATTGGACTGGACAGCAATCTCTCGCTGTTTAACTACTCCTTACGCCGACAAACGGGACATTGGTACGCTAGAATACCAAATGACTTGCCTCATACAAGGTAGACTGACAGTGAACGAGTTCTACCAAAAGGTATACGCACATTTATCACTCATATTAAACAAAATAGGCTGCATGGAAGTTGGAGAAGAAGCAGTACAGTTGTTAACAGAAAATTATCGTTCAAAGGCCCTTGATACTTTTGTCAGAGGACTTTCAGGCGATCTACCTAGGCTTCTCGGTATTAAAGAACCAAAGAGCTTACCTGAAGCCCTACACCTATGCCTAAAGCTCGAAAACCAGAATTTTAGAGCCTACCACGCAAATAATCAATTTTTTAACGCGCCGTCAACATCTCGACAAGGCTTTACCCAACAAAATTCACGACAACATTTTACCCAACCAAGATACTCCCAAAACCAACAAGTTTCACAGACAAAATTCCATCCTGAACTAGCTTATCTACCGCAACCTTTGACAAATCCTAACCCATACAACTATCAACGCGTACAACAAAATTATTACCCACCTAATATTCAGAATTCTATAAACCAGAACCCAAATCAATTTAACCAGCAATATAACCAACAAACCCATACTCCACCAAGACCTCCTAAACCACCTCAACCCATGGACGTAGACGTGAGCCTGCGGACAAACGCGATTAATTATGCAAACAGGCCAAACCCTAAAATTATTGGTAAGCGACCTGTAAGTGCATCCAATAAAAATGAAATTCAACCAAAAGTGCAAAGAAACTTTCACTTGAATTCAACCCCAGATCCATATAATGAACAGAATTACCAAGATAATCAGTACAATTATGACTATCAGGACAACGAATATAATCACGACTATAACTCAACGCAGGACGATGGAAATGAAAACTCTTTAGACCTGACAGACGTACATTTTTTAGATTAAACAGCTCTTCGTTGCCATATTTCAGATGCAAAACGAAGAGCGGACAAATCTTAAAAATATTGGTTGATACTGGTTCCAACAAGAACTATATTCAATCAAGTTTAGTAAAAAATCCCAAAGAAAATGATAACCCTTTTTATGCAAATTCCGTAGGTGGTAAAATAAAAATTACGCACCACGCACTTCTAAATCTTTTCAATATCAAAGAATGCAATTTAAAATTTTTCCTACTACCAACTCTCACCACTTTTAATGCCATACTAGGAAACGATAGTTTAAAACAACTTTCAGCAATTATCCACACTAAAGATAATTTTATGGTCGTAGCAAACAAACATAAAATCCAACTCCAACAATACACAGCACAGGATGTAAACTCAATACAAATACGTGACGAACATATGAATGAATTAGAAAGAATCGAAATTATACGACTTGTACAGAAACACCGGAATTTATTTTCAGACCCGAATGAGAAATTGACGTATACAACAAAGGTAGTAGCCGATATACGTACAAATTCAGATACACCCATTTATTCCAAATCATATCCATATCCTATTAGTCTTAAACAGGAAGTAGAGAAACAAATAAATAAATTATTAGAAGACGGCATCATCAGACAATCACGATCACCACACAATTCCCCAGTATGGGTCGTCCCGAAGAAGGACGACGCATCAGGTGAAAAAAAATGCAGACTGGTAATCGACTACAGGAAACTGAATACGGTTACAATTGCAGACAGGTAACCGATACCAGAGATAAATGAGGTACTGTCCCAACTAGGAGAAAACCGAGTATTTTCAGTAATCGATTTAAAAAGTGGCTTCCATCAAATTCCTCTTAAGGAATCTGACGTGGAAAAGACAGCTTTTTCAGTGAACAACGAAAAATATGAGTTCACCAGACTTCCCTTTGGCTTGAAGAACGCCCCTGCCATTTTCCAACGGACGTTAGACGATATTCTACGACAACACATAGGCAAAATATGTTATGTATATATAGACGACATAATAATATTTAGCAAAGATGAAGAAACACATTCCCAAAACATAGACACAATTTTCAATACTTTAAATAATGCTAACATGAAAGTACAAATCGATAAATGCGAATTTTTCAAAAAACAGGTCGAGTTCCTAGGATTTGTAGTTTCCTCCGATGGAATCTCTACAAACCCATCAAAAGTACAATCAATAGTAAATTTTCCTTACCCTCTTACTCTCAAAGACTTGCGATCTTTCCTAGGCTTATCCGGATATTATAGAAGATTTATCAGGAATTACGCCAAGCTCGCAAAGCCACTCACATCCTTACTTCGAGGCGAAGAAGGCAGGATGTCAAAAATATCTCAAAGAAAACTCACATACATCTGAATGACGAAGCTAAGGCAGCGTTTAATAAAATCAAGGCTGCTTTGACTTCAAAAGACGTCATTTTACAATACCCTGACTACAAAAAAGAATTTGAACTAACTACAGATGCTTCCAAATACGCAATAGGCGCTGTTTTGGAACAAAATGGTAAACCTATAACATTCATTTCAAGGACATTGAGCAAAACCGAGGAGAATTATGCAGTAAACGAAAAGGAAATGCTTGCCATAATTTGGGCAATAAATTCCTTTAGAAATTATCTGTATGGCACGGCAAAAGTAGTAATCCATACGGATCATCAACCTCTCACGTACGCTCTGAGCAACAAAAATAACAATTCAAAGTTAAAGCGCTGGAAAGCAATACTCGAGGAATATAATTATGAAATTAAATATAAACCCGGAAAATCCAATGTGGTAGCAGATACACTATCCAGACCTTTCGAAATAAATTCTTTATCAGTTGCCACACATTCAGATGACAGTTCATCTCACAATCTAATTCCAGCTGTAGAAGTACCCATAAATGTTTTCAAAAACCAACTTTGGATTTCTTTAGGAGACGAGGATAGTTACCTATTTAAAATACCATTTCCTACATACCATAGACATGTAATAATTAAACAAACATTTTCCTCAGAAAACCTAATTTCACTTCTTAAACGTTACTTAAACCCTTCGGTGATAAATGGCATATTTACTTCCGAAGAAATAATGGGAAAAATACAAGAAATATACCCACTCCATTTCTGTAATTATAAAATCCGATATACCCAAACAAAGGTAGAAGACATACCAAACGAGGACACACAAACTGAAGAGATACTGAAAGAACACAAACGAGCGCACAGAAATAGGGAAGAAAATAAAAAACAACTCATACAAAAGTTGTACTTTCCTAAGATGAGAGCAAAAATAGCAAATATAATAAAGCAATGCAAAATTTGTAAAGAGAACAAATACGACCGCCATCCTAATAAACCACAACTACACGAAACCCCAATTCCCGAATATCCTGGTGAAATAGTCCATATAGATATATTCAATACAGAAAAAAAACTAGTACTCACTGCAGTGGATAAATTCTCGAAATGTGCTCAAGTTAGGGTAATAGAATCAAAAGCAATAGAAGATATCAGGGAACCATTGCGACAAATACTTTTCGCTTTCGATGTACCCAAAACAATAGTCATAGACAACGAGAAATCTCTAAATTCATCTTCAATACAATTTATGGTCGAAGATCAACTTGGTATTAGAATTTTTAAAACACCCCCTTACGCGAGCAAAGTTAACGGACAGGTAGAAAGATTTCATTCTACCCTATCTGAAATTATGCGTTGTCTTCAAACTGAACATACCCATCGCTCCTTTCAGGAACTCCTTGACCGTTGCACATACGAGTATAACTACTCCATACACTCTGCTACAGGGAAACGACCAATAGAAACATTTTTGGTAGACGCATTTCAATAGACCCAGAGCAATACGAGAAAGCAAGACAAGAAAATATCATAACTCTTCAGAAAAACCAGCAAAAAGATTTAGAATTTCACAATAAAACACGAAAAGCCAACGAAAACCTACTCTCCTGGGGAAATAATATATGTTAGAATAAACAAACGATTAGGATCTAAGCTCACAGCTAGATATAAAAAAGAAGTTGTGAAAGAGGATAAATCCAGTGTAGTAATCACGGAGAAAGGACGAACGGTACACAAAAGCAACATTAAACCTAGTTATATTACCCCTTCTTTTTTTCCTTTTTTTTTCTCTTACAGATTTTTCGTAAATCTGGTGTACGCAGACTTCCAAATAATAGACTACTCCAACTCGCAGTTAGCAACATTTAACACAGGACTAACCAAAATTCAAACAGGAACGTACAGATTAATACATAAAGTCGACCTGGATGCATGCCAGAAAACATTGAATGAAATAAGCAGCATCATTAAGATAAAGATCACTGAAGAAAATCCCCTCCTTCCTATTCTCATTAACGAACTAAACTTGACACAGACTTATTTAAACAGACTTAAACCAAGGAGATTTAAAAAATCAATAGATGCACTAGGGACAGTCTGGAAATGGATCGCTGGAAATCCCGACCACGACGACCTAGCAATTCTAGAAAATCAACTTAACAATATAATAGAAAATAACAATAAACAAGTAATAATTAACAAAGTAATTTTTGACAGAATTAACAATATCACCACAATATCAAATAAAATAATAAAATCTTTACAAACGAACGAAGAAATACAACACCATTTGGCTCTTGAAATAAAATATAAATTAAAAATTATTAAAGAGGAAATAATTAATATAGATTACGCAATGCATTGGGCAAAGGCCGGATATCGTAAATTCATACATTTTGTCAAATGATGAACTTAGATTAATAAAATCTGTATTTGAAAATAATAATTTTACATTAAATAATATGGAAGACTCACTAGAGCTAGCGAATATAAAAGTCGCCTCAAACAATACAATGTTACTTTATATAGTCGGAATACCCGTAACAAATGAGGATATTTGCGACTCAATTTTGATAAAACCAATAAAAATAAGGAAAAATATTAATAAAATCCCCTATGAGGATATAGTTACTTGTAATAATGACAAAGTTTTTGGCGTTAAGAATAAATGTAAGGAACATAATAATATAAGAATTTGTAACCGTAGGAATTTAATAGATATAAGTAACACTACTTGCGTCCCTCGACTACTTCGAAGCGAACCAGCGGAATGCACTATAATAAACAATCAGCACATCCCATCAGTAGAGAATATCTCACCTGGCATCATACTACTAAATCAGTACAATGGCACAATAGAGATCGACAACCAAAAAATAAATCTTACTGGATCGTACGCAGTACAATATCACAATTCTACAGTTAGCATTGACGAACAAAAATATACCTTTAGCGAAACGTTAAGCACCAAACCACTACCTGCAATCCTGCAACCAAATCTCCCTTCAAATAGGGAAGAAGAAATCCTAAGTTTGGATATGTTGAAAGAACTCCACATGAACAACACCAAACACCTAAAAGCACTACATATAACCCACAGAGCAGCTTTAATCACGAATTTATCTCTTTCAATCATCAGTCTGATATTCGTAGCGGTAATAGTCATCGCATTAGTTCTAAGGGAACTTTTGAAAAGCAAACTGGTAGAACGGTCAAGTTATAACGTAAACGTAAACGTGAATGACCCTAAAGAGTTCACAACATCCGAAACACCACAGTTAACAGAGTCAATAACGCTAGTAAGCCAAATGCAGTAACCCAGTAGAACAAACGGGGACGTTTGTTTTTAGGGGTGGAGGAGTTAACACCAGAAATGTTACAAACAAACCAATAACTGCCGACGTCAACATCCGCCATGCGCCGCAAGTCAGCAGAAACAAACAAGTGGGAACAACATCCGCCATGCGCCGCAAGTCAGCAGAAACAAACAATTGGGAACAACATCCGCTATGCGCCGCATAAGCGTATGTTAAACAAAAGTGCTAACGCAAGTAGATTTAGGCAATATTAAGAATATGTTAATTGTAAATTAAGTTTTAGTTGTTATTTGGATTTTAAACAATAAAGGTCAAATTGACCACAAAAAATATTTTTTTACGACTTTGTAACTAATAAGTCGTTAATTTACATATGTTTGCGATGTACTATATGTACACGGGCATGCAAGTTAATACCACCAGTTCACATTACATGAACATATTCTTTATCTGTCATAAATATGTAACATGACACTTACGACCCATATGGTCCGTATTAAGTATCCGTAAGTAACATTATGTGTACTTTGCTAATACTGTCCGCCTTAGGTGGTCCAAAAATGTAACTCATAGATTGTAAGATGAATCTTCCCACTTGTAACATATGTCCTCCATATGTCCTATCTCAAGTGGATTGTAGATATACTTCCTAGAATGTAAGATTAATATTTGTATCTAGGCTTAAGCAAAATATTGTATTTAAGAAAATGTAATAAAGAAAACCGGGGAGTTGACCACGGGCAGTTGACCACAGGGAGTTGCCCACGGCAGTTGACCACGGCAGTTGCCCGTAGTTGCCCACAAAAACTAAACGGAGTTTTTAATTTGCACTATATTCTGCCTGCCAGCGAGCCAGCCAATACAAAAAATTAACCAGCAATAGCTGTAAAAACAATTAAAGCAACAATGCATGTTGTGACAATCAATTCGAAGATAGCAATACAAATTCGATAACACATACATACAGACGTGTGCGCATGCAAAAATATGCACGTGCAAGTATGCTGTTAAGCAAAGTCAACTAGCAGAAAGAAGATCTTTTGCAGAATATGCCACTGAAAACGGTGTCATTGGTAAATGTAACAACAGGAACAAAATCAACAATAGCAAATCATAGCAGCAACAATTGTAGTTGATAAATTGAGCCATTGTTTGTGCAATGGGAAAGTAGTATGAATTACAACAACAATAACAATGACTTCATAACACGTTCATATGCTATTGACCTTTTCTGACATTTGCCTAAATACGTGCATTTGTATGCAGATATTTAACAAGTAGAAATTAGTACTTTAATTTGTTTTAGACTCCAACTCTAACTGCACTTTAGGGCTCTAGTCGGAAATTATTTTAATTAAGAGGCTCTTACAAATGGAAATAGAATGAAATTAGAATGATGATATAATAATGAATAATGAACACTTTAGATTATTCTGAACTCATTTGCCAATAAAAATATTATTAACATACCTACTATAGGTATACTAGTTCCTTCATACACTTGCACATTCAAAATTAAATGTTACCTTTTCAATTTCTAATTTTTAATTCCAAACGTCTAGAATTAAAAATCTAATTTTAATCCCAACATTTTGACTAATTTTGTATTCCAAATTTTTTAATTAAAAAATTTCCAACTCTTCTTCAATAATGTCCTTGGTATTTTTGTTAATTGTTATGGTGGTTCTATAACTGGGTAACATTCAATCATCCAATGGAGAGACTGGAGTAACCAAAGCGAGGTGAGATCAAACGCCTTTGGGTACGAATAAATTTGTTTCGTGTGAAATAGACAAATAAACAGGGATATCAATTGTTTTATTATGAAGAAATTAATCTTTTATCTATAAATATAAAAACGAAAGTATGTCTGTATGTACCGGGTAGGCTCCGAAACGGCTGGACTAATTTCAAATAATAATTTTTTTTTCATTGAGTTCTAAAATTCATAAGAAATAAAAAATTTTCCCAAAAATAATCAAACTTTAACTGTTAATATCTTTTAAACGTTTGGATTTACGAAAAAATCTTAATGGACCTTTTTTGTAGAGCATTCAATTTCCAACAAAATCTTAGGAACAAGAAATTTTTTCAAGTAATTGGAAGCGAGATATAAATTTTTCTGTCTGATAATAACAAAAAATAGAAAACTGTATGCAGGAGGACCTTCCCGTTACAATTAAAAACTCATATTTGGAGAGGCTTTGTTAGAGGTGTCTAGGAACCTATTTTTCCGAGTACCAAACGAAATTTTTTTTTTTTTTTGAATCACTCTAATCTACATATGTACCTATGTATGTATATGGGTGTAAATAATAATCTTCGCCCGCTCGAAAAGAGAATAGAAGAAAATGAATATGAAGGTAATTGAATAATTTAATATAATTAAAAGAAAAATTAAATATTTAATGTTGTAATTTTATTGTAAAATAAAGCAAAATCTAGCACGGCGTAGCGGGCTGGGTACGCTAGTATTTATACATATGTACATATCAGAGATCTGCAATTATTCTCTTTTTTGAGTCATTGGTTGACTAATGCAAAAATTAGTCTTAATGGGTATAAGTCAAAGAAGAATAATCACTCATATCCATTAATACACGTTTACGCTCATACACATAACTTGAGTAAGTAAAAAGACAAATTCTCTCTTGGTGTGTACTGGTAGAGTACCTAGCTCTCTTATTCATTGAATTGACTCATAATATTATACCGTTTTGACTAAAATATATATATTTATATATACATACATAATATTATACTAGAGGAACCGGTCGCTTGCTGATGTGACATTGGCTTTATAATTCTTATGTACTCGTATATATGTATGTATGTATGTATAAAAATGAATCGCAAAATTGCTAAGCGCATAACTCAACAACGCCTGATCCAATTTTGCCGATTCTTTTTTTAAAATATTCGTTGAAGTTCAAGGATGGTTTTACGACAAGACAAATTCGAATAGTTGCCGGAAAACCCCTTAAAACAGCCTTTTCTTTTCCCCATACAAACGAATGAATGTTTGTTTGTTAGTAACGCTAAGAGAACGGCTGCACCAATCTTGATGAAATTTTCAGAGGTTGTTCGCTGGGTATCGGGGAAGGTTTAGAAATTAAAATACCTTATAATTTTCATCAGTCGGAAAATTGGATAATTCCAAAAAGTAACTTTTTTCGATACAAATTTTTTTCTATTGTTGTTTGTTTTGTTTTTCAATATTTATAAATTATTTGAATCGTTCAATTTCGGTCGCTTGCTTTTTTATTCCGGCTATTCAAAAGAAAAATTATTGAAAATTATTCAGTGAAAACTTTACGTGTGTTTCACACAAAAAGATAAATTGCAAATCGAAATTTGTTACGAAGCCACGAAGAGGTCGCCCTAATGGCAGTCCAAGGCAAGGCATGGCAAGAAGTACTCCCAGGATGCGGTGACATTCGTGCGGAATTATGAATCGTGGTCAATCAGGAAGCGATCGTCACGATGTCACAGCACGACTTTTCAAACAACAGTTACGATGTTTGATGGACTTTATCTTGAAGCAACGTATATGTGGTGCTGTTAGATGCTAGATGTACTCTGTTGATTGACAAAAAGGAGATTTGCCGCACGCACACATTCCTCTTTGGATGGTTGTTACACCAGATCAAATTGATGAAATCATTTCTGCTGAATTCTTGATGCAGAGAAAAATCCACTATTATACGAAATGAAGAAAACCAATATGGTTCATGGGCCTTGCGGACACCACAATCCCACTTCGGTTTGTGTGTTTGAAAATAAATGCACCAAATACTATCCACGTGCTTTTCTTTCGGAAACACAGGCTAGAAATGATGGATATCCACTCTATCGGCGTCGGTCATCGAAAGACAATGGAAGAACATTTAGCATTCAATTCAGAATTGTGAATATCGAAGTTGACAACACACGGAGCGTACTATATTCACCATTATTGTCTAATTCACATTCAAAACTCATATCAATGTTGAGTATTGCTGTTTGGTTTATCGATAAAATACGCTTGTATTACCAAAGGAAGCAACATGGCGGTTGAAGGATATTTACTTCTGCAATTCATGAACGTTTTCCGACTGATGTGCGTCTCGCAGTTAATTTGGAGAATGGCCAAAGAGTGTATTTCAGCCCAGTACAGCCAGTGGAAATACCGCCAGCAACAAAATTAACATTGAGTTTTTTCTCAACTTTCGTCAGTGATCCGTTTGCGAGAACATTGCTCTATTCGGAAATACCCGGATATTATACCTGGAATGCATCGTCGAAGAAATAGTTACGCAGAAAGCAAGGCCAACCAGTAGATGGACATCCAGGTGTGTTCTCAACTAATGCATTAGGACAAATTTACCCAATCCACCCGAAAAACGACGATTATTTCTACCTTCGGCTGCTATTGATTCATATACGCGGTTCAACTTTATTTGAGTCATTGCGTACTGTGAATGGTATGGTGTGTGCAAGTTTTGAAGAAGAAAGCCAGCAATCACAGTTGCTGGAACATGATAATCACCGGAATGAAAATGAAGTTCGCACACCTTTCGCGATAAACATTTCGACATATCAGTCTTCAAATCCGCGTCAATTAAGGGATATGAACAAAAATGACATTCCCGAAGACATTTTACAAATTATCGTTACTACGATTCCTTAAGTGGACGCGCATTGCTGCCAAAAATACCAATGTTGACTTAAACTGGAAGATTCAAAGTCAAATTCCGGGAGACTTGCGCTCATACAAATCGATCGATCGTCTTGCAAATGAAGACGACGCCGTGAATTATTTAGTGAAATTTCTAAATTCTTTGGACAGCTTTGGTCTGTCACCACATCATTTGCGTCTCAAAGTTGGATCTGTCGTTATTATGTTTCGCAATCTGCGCTATTGAATACAAAGGGGCAGAATACTTGATTCTAAGAACTCATTTGAGTTCTAACGATTTGCCTTTTCAGTTCAAACGTATTCCGTTTCCAGCGAAAATTGCATTTGAGATGACAATCAACAGGACACAAGGATAGTCGCATAGTGTGTGGCATAAATTTGGCAATGCTATGTGTTTCACACGGTCAGATATACGTGGCATGCTCACGAGTTGGAAAACCATCTTTTCTGTACACTGGAACAGAAACCAAAAAATTTTGTTTATCAAGCTGCGTTACATTGAAAAACAAAAAGAAATGATAAATTTAACTTTCTTTTCATTTCAAAACACATATTTTCACGCAGGACAACGGCTAAGGAGTCAGCTAGTAATAAAATATTTTTACGGTCAACATAACATTTAGAAATAAAAACGAAAATGTTGTTGAAGGTATAATAATCTAAAGGGAAATCGAAATTTTTTAGTTACACATGGTGTGTTCAAACAAAAAACAGAAAAATAATCTGTGCGGATATTACACAATAATACGTAAGATAGCAGTAAGTTGGGTGTAACCGAACATTTCTCACTTTTCAATTTATAAATATAAAAGGAGGGGCAATAGCTTCATTAATTTATTTATTCCAAGAACAAATATGCACAGATTTTATTAAGATAACTCGCATATTGGGCGATGTATTCGGTAAAAAGTCACCGGGAAGTTCGAAAATCTTTATATTATGTATATGTGGGGTCAGGGAAGTATTGAGTCAATACTATTGACCGACCTATTTTTAACATACAGACCCACCATTGTCAGGAACTGTCTGAATTTCAACTATACAAGGTGCTTTCCAAAGTAAACAGGACTTTTTGAATCTAGCGCCCCCTGGTGGCGCCATCTATATGTCGACTGGTGCGTTACAATTTGCTATCTTTATCGATTGTCCAGTGGAACATTTTGTGACATTTCATTGATTGGAAGTAAAGTTATTGCGTTTTAAGTTTCAGTATGTTTGTGCTATCGGTGCGAAAATGAGCTTCGAAAAAAGAGCCAAAATTAAATTTTACAAATTTAATTGAAAGTGGTCGTGAGGACATATGTAAATGACGATCAATATATGGGCCAATCAAAATCCGTGATCACCGGAAATTCCATCGAAACTGTGCGTGATTTCATTAAAAATCAGGCGAAATCATCATTGAAATTCTTGGAAATGGAATTGAACATCTCAAAACCTTCGATTTATCGCATTTTGACCAAACATTTGGGCTTACGAAAGTTGTGTGCACGGTTTGTTCCGCACAAATTGACTGACGACCAAAAATTGCTCAGAATCCAACATTCGAAGGACGATTATTTGACCAAACATCACATTTTAACAACTAAATATTCACCTGATGTGGCACTGTGCAACTCCTTCCTTTTCGGAAAAATGCATTTGCCCATGAAAGGAAAGCGTTATGCAGACGTAGAGGCCATTCAAATGGCTTGCACCGGCATACGGGCGGCCATACCGGCCAACAGGCTAAAACACTCGTTCGACATGCTTTTGGACCGTGCGAAAAGATTTATTGGAACAGAAGGAAACTATTTTGAATAAAATAAATTGATTTTGCCGAAAAAACTATTTATTTTGTTTTTCTTTAAGTCCTGTTTACTGTGGAACGCACCTTGTATATCCCACACATCGACCAATATTTTCGGTGACACACTTCAAATGCAATTTATAATTGCTTCTTGAGTTCTTACTAAAAAGTGAAATGAAATTTTGGATTGTGTTAAAAGGAAAGTAGGCTTGGTTTTATCCCGATTTCGCTGACTTTCACGCTTTGACATTGACATGTCAGAAGAATGTTATGTACCAAATTTGGTTCGGAAGATTAAAGGGGGGTGGACGGTGTTAACATCCTATGTCAACCATTTTCACATTGTCGGTAGGAGAATTTGTTGTTGTATTGGAATATATAGAACCTATTAGAGGGCGGGGTCTTTCCTACTGTTTTTAATTTTTAGTTCACAGAAGCTCCTTACTAATACAATCTCCTGAGCCGAACTACAATTCCATATCTTATATTAGGGCTTAGTCACATATCCCGGGACCGAATGCACGCAAATTCGACATTTATACGTAACAATTTGTGAGTTATTTCAATGAATATGAGAGAGCGTGTTTTACTCATAACAATATAACTGTGCTTAAAATATAGAGAAAAAACTGGGCATAGCCTTTATGTAACTAAAGTCATTATTTCAAACATTCGCCTGACTTTACTACATATAAATTGGTGATTATATGTGAGGAGCCTTATTGCAATGGGGAGCATTTTATTAGTCTCTGGCATTTTAATTGTATGTATGTAGTATAGACGAGAATAGATAAAATCGAGTCAATACTTCCAAACTGCCATATACTCCTTATATGTCCAATGATTATTATTCGTGCATAAAATTGCCTCAAAATATGTTCTCAAGTTTGCTTAAGTAATGTCAAAAGTGATAAAATTAGCCCGTCCTTAACTTTGCCCCCAATATACATATGTACATATAATTGATAACCGCCTTTCCATCTGACTCTTAACCATTCAGGTCGGTAAAAATCTGCGAAATTTATTGAATTTAAGGGCATATATATTATTATATTAATTATATATTTATTATATCGCTGGATTAGGTGAATTGGTCTACACCTTGATCTAAATATCATATCCCTAATGTAATGAATTTCATTTTCAACATCAACTCAATATGTATGAGATGTAGCTTCTTCGACTGTGTTAATATCACATACATACATATATCTGATTTTAGGATGTTTTTAATGCCAGCTGACGTGCACTATAGCGATATAGCAATAAAGTAAAGTCTAAGTTAATGGCCTTAAATAAAGGGTGATCAGAGGTACTTCTTTTAATAGCCTTTTCTTTGTCAAATTTTAACAAATACATTTATTTTTATATTAATGGAGCCCTTAATATTCAATCGCCTTTCAAGTGAAATTCGTATGCTTCTGCTTCAGTTAGTTGCCAGCGTTGCAATTGGTATCATATAACATTTGTGATAAATGTAATGACAGAAGCAAATGATACATTCATGCATGGCCACGAAGCAGATGCATCAGTAAATAAGTAAATAATTGCTTATTTGTCGTTCCAACGTTATTTTAACAACAACACCGCCATACACACTCATTGCTGAAAAGTTGTTGAGAAGAAGCATTTTCTTTAACCGCAGCTGCCATTGGCAACACACATACATATATTGACATAAGTACTTTATACATATGCTATTTAATTAGGTATTCATTAGCTCGCTTCAACGATCTTTTGGTTATTTCCCACTTTTTGATACGCTTGCCCCGGTGATGTCACCTGCTGTAAGAAAGGGGTAGTGAGTAATTGCGTTCGCAAAGTCTTCATTTGCCTAAGTTGGGTTAAGTTAGGTCATAGGGTTCGTCCAAAATCGAAGGATTTTACTTGGGTAAATATTCGGCCTTTGTGTTACCCATAAACTTCTAACAGGGAATCATCAGATTCTCATAGATCAATGGAACGTTTTAAGCTTACCACAAATTTATTAAGGCAATTAATATCAGTCCCTGCCTCTTCGCTAGATTCGCCAAAGTGTGTCTACTAAGACTTTCATAGCAAGCCCAAGGGTATTGCAGTTTTCGGCGATTCTTCTGTCACTCGGCACCCATACAAGTCTTCTATGGAAGCAGCTTAAGAATGTAGCTATTGAGATCATATACTCCTTGACCAGTCTGCCTTCGCAGCCAAGCACCTGACAGCTGTGCCGAAAGGAGTAAGTTTTAAAATGACTTTGGGTGCCATTGTTGGTGCTGTCCTTAGTGTAGCACAGATGCCGATGAGAGACTCAGTTTTATTTGGATTCACGACTATGCTATTTCTTTCTGTCCTAGAGATTTTAGAAACAAATATACACAAGCCTGAAGCCCTTAACAGTGACATATGGGTTTTTACAGGCTTTCAGAATGAACGCTACTCTTATCTGCCTCCAAGCTGCAGAAGTGTGGCCTAATCTGACGCGTAGTTAATTCCAACCAGTTGTATAATATCTTTGTGAGCGTTGAAGATGAACAGGCATTATTCAATCAGGTCTTGGAGATTTAAACACCTTAAAGAGTGACTAAATATCCTTCTTGAAGCACTCCAAACGGTATTCTTCCCAAGACTAGCGACGTAGCGAGTCCTTATACCCCAGTTTCCAGCCCCATCTCTCAAATATCTCAAAGGAAGTAAAATCGTTGGCATAAGTGTACATCTGATGAGGATTAATTTGAAGGCGACAGAATAAATATTTATAACTTATTAACTATTTTGCATTTTATTTACAATTTCCGGAACCTTTTTGTCTAAACCTGTTCAGAATGTTTTTGATTGTAAGAAATGCTTCTGTGCTGTCCAGTTACCGCTACATTAATACTGTAATATTTTATATGGTCTTTTAAGCGAATTGGCTGGAATCGAAATTTGACGCCTAGAATTTGTCTTAAAAGTATTTCAATATTCTTTCTATATATGAAGGATTTTTTGGATATTTAAAAACGATTTGGAAGCATAAAAAAGTTGTTATTTCAGTGGTGTGATCCTGTGACCTTCACCGGGATGAGCGTAGCGAGTTTTGTAATTAATAAAATTATGAATTAGAAATTAAACTTTTAATTTTTTATGTCAAATCAAGAGCTAAAAATTTAATTTGTAATCCAAAAATCAGAATTAAAACTGATAATGTGTAAATAAAAACATTTTTATTTTTCAAATCAAAAGCTAGAACGAAACGAAATGAAAAGGAAATAAGTATAAGTATACTAGCAAACCCGGGAACTCCGTTTCGCCACCAGATGGCTTCGTTTTACGAGTATGTAACATTTCGTTTGGTGATTACAAGATGAACATTTTTTTTTGTTTTATATTTGAAAAAGAAAAATTATATTTCATTTCACAACAGTAATGAATTCATTTCGATTACAAAAATTAAGTGTTATTACGTTGAACTTCTCTAAGTAAATGAAAGTGAATCCAAAGTAAATACTGAATCGAAGCGTTATATGTACGTGTCCGCAAATTATCCGTTTCATTGAAGTGCTCTTTGGTAAACCACATTTTGTGTTTTTTGGCCTGACGTTAACACACACAAAGCGGATAGTTTCCCAACTCGTGAATACCCAACGTATAACTGCCCATGTGAAAAACAATGATTTTCTAAATTTATCCCGCAAACACTAAGCGATTGGCCTTGCGACTTGGTAATTGTCATTGCGAACGCAAGGCGAACTGGAAATTGCAATCGTTTGAAGTCAAACGGAAGATCAGTCGGAATCATTGGTATTCGAGGAATACATACATTTTCACCTGCGTACTTTCTGTTAATAATAGTTGCATCAATCAAATTCGGCATAAGTCTTTTTACCGAAAGTCGAGTACCGTTGCAAAGTCGCGGCGGATTCAAATTACGCAATATCTTAATAACTGTACGAACTTTGAGTTGGAAGTTATGTGGTAGAAGTCCTGGTAACTCCAGAGAGTTCAAAAACTCCGTTGGATAATTTACTGCATCATCGAGATTTGTTATGGAATCAACGGATTTGTATGTCACCAAATCGCCAGCAATTTTTGATTGAATGGTGAAATTCAGTGCGTGTACATCATTATTCTTTGCGGCAGGAATTGCTCGTTGACTTAACCGAGCATAATTCTGATAATTCTCGCTAAAGTTTGGGAAAACATTTTCAATAAGAGCTAATTCGGAGTCTACAAATCGGCAAAAGTCGTTGGTAAGAGTAATTAATCCAGATGTCGCATCAACTGGGACTTTTCCATTTCCAACAGCTAACAATTGTTTGGAAAATTGTGCAGCACTTTGATCATTTTTAAGTTGAACTCTCATATTAGTGGTTAGCGATAATGTTGTGCGTGTACAAAAACTCACATTATGGGCCACTCATACTTTTGGTTAAAAAGAAAAATGCACTACATAAATTCCCAAGAATCGTTATAAAACTTGTATTTTATGCGAAATGCACTTGAAAATTATTGTTATAAAATGAATTGAAATGATGAAAATTATCACAAATTGAAACAGTAGTTTTAAAAACGTTAAATATATACAGGCGGGTAAATAGCGGACCGGGATGCTGCGAAAGCGGAGATGTTGGTCGGTCGACGTCGTAACGACAAAAGGTGCGCGTGATCCTTTCTCTTTCCCTTTTGTTCTAATTGGAATGCTGGATTATGTTATAATGTTATAATGTGTTGGTGCATGTGCATGTGTGTATGTTAATGTGTAGTGTCCTCTCGCGTGATGCGTGCGGTGTGGTGAACTGATGTAAATGTGATGTGATGTCGCTACTCATTTAGCCATCCCGGCCTCCCTAGGCGAGTATTTGGCCTAGAAGCGGCTGTAACTGTTGTAGCGTAGCTGAGACCTGTTGACCGGCGGGATTGCGGCCTAAGCTGATGGCGCCGTATTGATGTTGCCCGATTTTGGCGCCAGGGACGGGATTCTGCTGGAGAGTCTTTGAGAACGCCTGACGTTACCGCTGGTGCGAGGAGCCGGTGGTGCGGTACAACAGCGTGCATGCGCCCGCACACAGATTTGGCAACGATTATTTGATGGGCACTCCTGTGTTGCGTGCGAAGTTGCCAGGCAATTCAGGCAATACCCGTGTGTCTGAGCCACCTGCTGGCATTGCATCGGCGGCATACCTTTAAGGATACCGCAGTGCGATAGCCGATGAGGGCGGCGACATGTGTTGCAGATCCGCTGGTAATTCGAGAGATACTGGCGTGCTTTTACGCGGGGCCGTTGTCGTTGGTCGAAGCGCTGCTGGTGCAGTAGGGGTTCAGGGTGCTGCTATTGGGACAGCTTCAGAGCGAGGCGCGGAAACTGCCGAACGCATAGTTGGCGTTGAGGATGATGCCATATCCACGTCCATATTGCTCTGTGAGAGAAATGGTGATATAAGTAATTTATTGTGAAATTTACAATAATATGGACATTTGTGCCACGATGGGTGGCATGAATAAGATGTAATTTTTTATCAGACATTTATGTTAGGTCTTTTGTGGGGTTTTATGTTATTCGAGGTTTCGATTTAGTAAGCGGTTTATGTTTCAGCGATTTATTGATTTATTAACATTGCGGTTTCGGTTTTACGTTTCTTTATCTTCGGTGGTTGGTAGAAAGCATAAGCATTGACGAGCGGTCTTGTTAGCGTTCCGGTTTGGGCGCGGAGATCAACTACTCAAACAATACCGTCGGAACCGTAATGAAGGTGTTTTATGCGGCCGAGTCGCCATTCCGTAGAGGGGAGACAATCGTCTTGTATAAGGACCCAATCTCCAAGCCTTGGTGCCGTTTCTTGAGTTTTTCACCGGTATCTCTTGTGAAGGTCCTTTATATAGTCATCCTTCCATCGGCGGCTGAAGTCATGATGGAGAATTTTAGTTCGCTCCCATCTGTTTAATAAGGATAGCGACTCCACGCCTGTCTCAGGTATAGCCAGAATGGGTGCTCCTTTGAGAAAATGCCCTGGGGTCAAGGCTGTGAAGTCAGAGGGACCTTGCGAGAGTGGTGAGATAGGTCTAGAGTTTAGTACGGCTTCGATACGAGCGAGTAATGTAGTAAACTCCTCATAATTGAATTTATGGTTACCAGCCGTTTTCTTTAAATGGGACTTAAAGCTCTTTACTGCCGATTCCCAGAGCCCGCCTATGTGCGCACAACATGGGGGTATGAATTGCCATTCGATCCCTTGGGGTGCATATTTTTTGACAATTTCGGGAGATACTTCTTTCATGAATTGTAAGAACTCATTTTCCGTGGCTCTTTGAGCTCCGACAAAGTTTTTTCCATTCCACATAGCTCGAGGTGCACTGCCTTGTCGTAAAACATACACAGACAGCCACATACCCTTTTCTAAATGAGGAGGACCTTAGCATCGAGGCCTTTATCTGGAAAGGTCCAGCAAAATCAACCCCAGTGATCGTAAAGGGTAAAGCATAATTGCAGCGTTCAGGTGGTAGGGATGACATGATCTGCGTACGCATCTTGTGCTTGTATAAATTATTTTTAGGCACTAGTGCGCTTTATTCAGGCTCGATCAGAACTAAACTCATTCTTACTCTTAGGTCTAAGCCTAAGCCGTCCTCACTGCCGCTGCCGTCGTCGCCGTCGTCGCTGTCGTTGCTATGTCTTGTCAGATGCAGTGTCAGCGAATCCCACGATTACGCCGACTTGCGTGTAGTGTAAGTCGTCGCTTGTTTGCGCTATATTTGCGCTGCGCCAGCGGATCCCACCGCTACGGTAGCTTGTGAGTATCGTTTGTTGTTGCTTGTCGATGGATCATAACTCGGGCCGTTGGTCATGGACTGGGGTAGTGTTAATGTTCAGCATTACCTGAAACGGATGTTAGGCAGACAATGCTGACTTGGTATTTTGGTGGTTTGCGTTTCGAGTTAACTCCTCCCTTCCTAAGTGGGAATCGTTCACGATTCTCTCGGTGACCTCTCTTACTAAGACATTCATTGCCTTTTTCGCGGTGTGTTTTTTTATATTTGCTTAGAGCAAGTCGCAAGATTACTAGGATAAAGATTGATGCTATCGTTACTTTAAAAAGCAATGTTGTTGAGTTGGCTTCTCCTCGAAGAACGCCAATATGGTTGATATTTTCCTCATTCATTTCATGAAGATAATTCAAACTCAATGTCTCTATATATCCTAAAAGATTGACTTTTTGAGCCGTTGGAGTGCCAGGAGTACGAGTAGGAGTATGATTTCGATTGTGATACTCGGTCCCATTTATCTTTACTAACTGATCGAAAGTAAAAGGTAAGTACCGCTGACGGTTCTGCTATCTCCTTTTTCAACCTCTATCGTTGCTGTGGCATTGTTGATAATGACAATGCCGTCATCGATTTCTTTGATGCCCTTATCATGATTGGTAGTAGTTGAATAATTTGCTACAACACCTGTGAATAGTTGCTGACAACAAGTAGGGGTTGTTTTCTTCTTGCAAAAAGTTGCAAAAGTTGATTTTTCACATTTAATAGGATACGCTTCGTTTCCGCACTCAGCGACGGTATTAGTATCCCCAAAGTGTAGGACTCGTCCTTCGTGAGGCCCGGCGAATAAACTATATTTTTTTCAAACAATTTGAAGGATTGGATACTTAACTACAAAGTACAAATTATTCTTATTTTGTAAAGCCTTAATGCTAGACATTCCTATTATTTCTATTATCGTTATGTTAGTCGAGTGCTCATTGATAATATTATTGATATCACTATTATCTAATATTATTGGGTTCACTAGGTTCAACTTAGCTAGGGCTATTGAGATTGTGATTGATTGCAGTTCGAGGATTATTACTCTATTTCTAACGCAAGTATTGTTTCGTAAAGATGATCTGTGTCTATTGCTTCCTTTCTTGTTGAGTTTATAATTGTGTTTATTGTTTGCGTGATTTCCAAGATTTTTTGCTGAATATGCGTATTAATTTTGTACTGTCTGTTATTAGAGTCAATGAGCATATCCTGTCTTAGTTGTAGTCTTTGGAAATCGTCAAAGTCAGGGGTGCCGGCGACGGCTTTTAGTGCAATTACCCTAAAAAGTTTAAGCTTCGAGCCTGTCGATGGTGAATGTCAACGGTTCGAAGTAAAGTCTCGATGTATTTTATGTCTGCTTTGTTGTGGACCCTCCTCCCCTTTATAAGAACGGTGGTGCCTAGGTCCTGTTCGACTACTTCTTCTGTAAATAGTGTTGAGAGTTTATTGCCTAGCCTTCGATTAACTTTCACTATAGTAGGGGAGCCCAAGAGGGGATTTTTGCTGTTACTTAAGCGCGTCAGAAAACTTTATGGGAAGAATCATTGCACCTTTTTATGTACCCCTACCAAATATGAGCCCTTAATACGGAGGCGTGCGTTGGGGGGAGTTCGTCAGATTAGAGAAAAAAATCGATCCTTCGGGAAACTCGAGCGCGTAAGATTAAGAGATGGTAAATTAAATACATGAAGACGAGTGTATATTTCAATATTCTGACAGTTTGAGGGTGACTTAGAGAAATAGCAGGGTGACAAATTTGTAAAAAAAAACGTCACCTTGAAATACTCAAGCGCGATAGATTTTTTTTTCATTTTAAAGATAATTCTGTCAGAATCACGAAAATCATATAATCTGACAGTTTCCGTGGGGCGATGCAGGTAAAATCGTCGAAAACGGTCAAGTGTACTGATCACCATAGCGTGGTTGTTGTTAGTAGATGCTTTTAATTTATTTGTATATATATATATCATACATCATATATGTACATGTGTCATATGTATCATATATGATACATGGACGCTCTACACATGGTACAAGAAAATAATTTTGTATCACATGTGATACATTGGACAGGGAACCGGTTAATTCGTTTTTTTTTTTTTTGCTAACAAAGTTGTCGCCAAAGCAACGGGTAAGTGCCGCTATTTTTTTGTTTTTATAATCAATCTTTCTAACATTCATTGTAAAAATGAGTGACGTTAGTGACAGATGTGTTTTCTGTGGCGAAGAAATATATGAAAAATTCAAAAAGTTTACTAAAGTTTACCCAGTGTTATAAGCTTTTTACAGCACTTAAAATATCATCTGATTTTGGAAGACAAATTCAAATTGATACAGAAAGTGAGCAGGCACGTGTTAATGTACCAGAACTTTCTGGAGAGAGTCTCGAGATATCTACTCCTAGCACTTTCATAATAGGGGCTGTTGATACAATAGACAAGTAAGTGTTAATGTATAGATTATTTATTATATCGTATTACATAGTGATGTTAAAAAAAAAAATTATTCCTTTCAATTCTTATAATAAAAAAAAGTTCTTATATATATATATATAAATTATACTATATTAATATATTTATTTATTCTTATATTTATATTAACTTTATTATTTTTCTATATGCTCCTTTCAATTCTTATAATAAAAAAAATCTAAAAGTGTAAAAAATTGATAACTGAATTGTTAAGATGTTTTCAATGCATAATACGTGGAAAATAGTGTTATTATCAAACATTTTTGTAAATAAAAGTGCTAGAAATTTTATTTTCTTTAAAAAATTTTCATTGTTTTTGAAACTATCAATATTTTTATCGTAATTTCAAGATTGATATTCTTAATTAATGATTTAAATGTTTTGTTCATCATAAAAAAATATTTAGTAATTTTGGTGATCTTATTGATCTTAATGGACAAACTATAAGAGACATTTTTGTAGAAAATTAAATTTAGTACGACTTTTATTGTCAAATATACACGATTTATCCATATTTTCAACATAACGCCAAATATTTAAAATCTTTATTTCTTTTCATTTTAAAAGTCTCACAATAATTTTAAGAGCGGGTCCATCAACCAACCCTGAACCGTACTCGGATGATTTTGATGATCCGTCAGATGCGGATGAGCAGATCACGAATGAAGATTTGCTATTAAGGGAGTGTTTTATTTGCAACAAATCATGGAAACGCCGTCTTGGCCGCACTGTGCCATTGGCGGTTAATAAAATACGGACAATTGAATTGTTAAAAAGTGCAGCTACAGAGCACAGCGACATTGAAATGTTGGAAAAAGTCAGTTCTTTCGCCGATACTTCTACAATTCCATATCATAAATGCTGTAAGGATCTTTACTTGCGAGAAGTTAACAAAAAAGCCGAAAGCGATTTCGTTAAAAAACGAAAGGCTTCGAATAGAGCTTACGAATTATTATGTGAAATGTTGGAAGAATACGTTGTGAAGAAAAACGAATGTCTGTTTTTTCATCACGTTAAAAAGGAATATCAGACTCCATAAGCAGCACTTCATTTTCAGATCGCCACTTAGAAAGTAAAATCATTGACACTTTCTCAAAGACCATCAAGATTATTTATGCTGAAAAAAGGAAATTTCTTGCTCCGATTTCAGCTGATATTG
This sequence comes from Bactrocera tryoni, assembly GCF_016617805.1. NCBI lineage: Eukaryota > Metazoa > Arthropoda > Insecta > Diptera > Tephritidae > Bactrocera > Bactrocera tryoni. Next base: position 142,718 of record NW_024396592.1, read on the forward strand.
TGGCATACACTGATTTATTTAAAATCATGTCTATGAAAGAGACAATTCGCTCAGTTGCAGCACAACTTCGAGAAGAAATTTTAAATTGTACGACAACAAAACCGCCTGACGATTGCACTGCTGAAGATTTGATAAAAGGTGAATTAGATTATGTCCCAGAGCTATTAACCTGCTTCTTGGAAACAATCTACGGTGCTTCAAACCATAAAATCAAAACTTCCAAGCATATTACTTTGGGTCTTGCAGTCAAAAGCTTATGTAACAGCAAAAAAATAATAAACTTGCTGTCCAGATATGGGCACTGTTGTTCATATACTGCATTAGAAGAATTGGAGACTGAGTTAACTTTTTCAACGGCTAACAGTAATTACGTGTGCCCCGAAGACATTCTACGTCGTCCGGACTTAACTACGGCAGTTGCCTTCGATAACTTTGATCGCTTCGTTGAATGAAAAAGATACTCTTCATGACACGGTGGGTATAATTTTTCAAAACATTTCTCAAAATGAGGATACGATGTCTAAAATACCTTTAGCTGCTAATGAAATCGAAAATCTAGCTCCTAGTCAAACTGTATCCAGTAATACTTCAGAATCTACGCTTTCGACGTCGAGAAATCGAAAACGCCGAACTTTTCAAGAAATAACTTTCGAAATGCGCCCTTTCACAAAAAAATTAAAAATAGCAACTTGGCATCAGCTTGACATTTCTGCACTCAACAAAGTTCCTGGAAGTTTAATTACATCAAAGCAATTGGATGTGATGTGGATGTTGTTGCATAAGCTCAATGTACGTGATACTCCAATGTGGGTTGATATAATAGTAAAATTGTTATTGACAATTCACCTGTCCCAAAAATTTCGTATTTGACTCCCATAAACGAGTCTCCCACTAAGCATTCCACCGTTTTGAAAACTTTAGAATTGTGTCAAGAAGTTGCAAACGAATGTAATGCGCCATACATTCAGGTTACATACGATTTAGCAATAGCTCGAACAAGTTATTGCATTCAAACTCAAGAATCACCGAAGTTCGATAACATTTTTATTCACTTGGGGGCCTTCCATATCGAAATGGCTTTTTTTTAAAGCAGTTGGCACTTCTATTGATGAATGCGGACTCACTAATATCATGACAGAATCCGACCTAATTGCTGCAGAATCAGTTTCAGGTTTTATTACCGGAAAAAATTATAATAGGTGTAAAAGATTACACTTTATAATGGCGTAACCGCTGCAGATATTTCGCTTTAATTCTTTTATGTTAAACACAAATTTCACTGTTGAAGATTCTGTAATTGAATATCTTACTGTCTTGTCGCAACTGGAATATAACTCGCCTCAAATACAGCATCCTGAAACACAAAATCTTCTCCAATTATATGATCAATATACAGCAGAAACATTACATGGCAAACACGGCAAAACGGCCCAATTTTATGCTATGTATATTGATTTCTTTAATCTTTACCATTTATTTATCAGAAGTATAAGAGTTGGAGACTTAAACCTGTACATTTATGTTCTTGGGAAAATTGTGAATTTATTTTTCTATTTTAATCAGCAAAATTACAGCCGGTGGCTAGTGTTTTATTTAAATCAACTTCAACACATCAGCGATACACATCCTGGCCTCCGAGAGGAAATTGCTAAAGGATCGATTGGTATTAGGAGAACCCAAAAACCTTTCTCACGGATCCCAGTTGATTTAACGTTGGAGAAAACTATCAATGGTGAAGCAGCAATCGGCTCACAGGAATCGTGAATCTCACAAATTCTATTTCTGCCACGAAATCACGGAGCTCGAACTCGAATTATTTCGCACGTTTTAAAACGTGCAGGGATGAGTAACAATAGGGAAGACGTCGCAGCAGATCTACATCCAGATAGACTTAAAGAACATGAAAAACAAATCGAAGCTTTCATGCATAGCATCGAGCAGACCACAAATCCATTCACTTCCTCGATAGATAAAGATCAACTGTACAATATCTCTACTGGCCAGGCTACTACCCCACAAATTGCTAATTGCTTGCTAAACGTTGTTTCGTCTGGGATGTTTCTTCGCGATCAGTTTATAACGGAATGTAATATGAATCCGGATAGATTTCACAAATCTCTAAAGAAAAATCCGATACTTACTTTTGCAAGTTCAAAGAAGAAGAAGATTATGAAGATTGGACAAAAAGTTCATGAGATCAAACTGCAGCGGGATTTATTCGGTAGATTATTAGCTCTATCTCTGATTACTAACTTGGATCTTGAAAAGGTGCTGTGTTTTCCAATAACACCAGTCAAGTTATCACTATGCCATATAGATGGTTCTTTTAATAAGACTACAAAATCAGTACTAGTTCAAGAACTCGAAAAAAAAATTGAAAAAATGGATCAACCGCCACTTCAGATAGACTGTGTAATTGTAGATGGATTCTTCTTTTTAAACACCTTCCATCAAATACCGCTCAATTTTGGAGACTTATCAAAGAAAATTTTACAAACTCTTGTAAAAAATTCAGCAGATAATGTAGCCATTATATTTGATCGTTACTTCTTACCTTCGATCAAAGATTGTGAACATGCTCTCCGACGCAATGTAGATGACAAAAATTTTTATATTGCTGGTCCTCAACAAAGTAGAACTTCTGATTTCGCTAAAGATTTAAAAAACATAAAGTTTAAAGAAGCATTAGTAAAATTTTGTATCGAGCATTGGGCTGACCAGGAGATGAAATCGATAATTGGTAACAAGAAAATATTCCTAATTCATGATTTGTGTTACGTATACTCTGTTATTGATAATAAAGTATCACGCATGATTGATCATGGACTATCATGTCCCGATCATGAAGAAGCGGATACGAAAGCTGTATTTTTTGCTTGTCAAATGAAAGAAGACTCTACTGTTACCATTAGGACTTCCGATACAGACATCATTGTTATTATGTTAGCCAATATGGAACACATGAAGTCTTCGATAAAAGTCTGGTTTGATCTCGGAGTAGGTAATGCACGCCGATATATCGACATTTCCACTCTTTTTGAGAAATTAGGCCCACTTGCGTCACAAGCACTACCAGCTCTGCATGCACTGACGAGATGTTATTACAACCCAGCTTTTTACAGGCGAGGAAAAAAAAGACCTTTTGACATTTTAATGGGATTTATAACCATGCAAAAAGTATTTGCAAACTTGGGTTCTACAGATTATGATATTGAAGCATTATCTCCTACTGTAGAATCTTTCATCTGCCATTTGTACGGATTAAAAAAGCTATCTGATGTCAATAGTGCTAGAATGGAAATTTTTCATAAAACGTATAAGGTAACTGATACGTCTCAACCCTTCTCATTAAATGTGCGTAACTATGACGCTTGTAACTTACCACCCTGCCGATCAGAACTACAACAACATTTACTGCGAACAAAATATATTGCGTGTTGGTGGAGGAACGCGCACAATCGTATTCTTACGGAGTTGTCGCCAACAGATTACGGATGGAAAAACATGGCTGGAAAGTTGGAGCCGACCTGGTTTGTTGGAAACCAACTTCCTGAAGCGTACGAGGACATCGTCATAACACCTAATCTTTTAGAAGATACTTCTGATGCAGGTAAATCTTTTTTTGAAGACTATACTATCATAAAAGAAGTAAAAAATTGTAAAGTTTCAAATTTTTTCTTGGTTACAGAAGTGCAAAATGACGGGGAAGTTCAAGAAGTGGAAACCAACTTCGACGATGACTCGAATGACGAAAATTGACATGTGTTTTTTTTTATTCAATTTTTTCTATTTTCATATAAATAAATTATTAAATTTTCTATACATATATATGTTAACACTGCTTTTATTACATCCTGTAACAAAAACAAGAACCAAACAGAATTCTTCCACTTTTAAATCGTCAGATTAACGATATGCCTCTATATAATTGTCATCATATCTTTTGGGAAGACTCTGACTTCAAGTTCATCCCCCTGCATAAAAATCTGACGCGCTCGAGTATCTCAAGGTCACCTTTTTTTTACAAGTTTTAAAATCAATAAATGACTTTTGGCCACGTCGAAATAGTTAGAAATTTAAATGGCACACTTTTAAGAGGTTCATTAACATTCGCTTTGAAAATCTGACACGCTCGAATAACTTTTTTTTTTTTTGAAGTTATACTTCTTATACGAGTTCGGAAAAGGTTGCGATAGATTCAGGCGCGCAACCTTGCTCAATATGAATCTACGCAACCTTGGTCTGCGAAGATGTTCGAGCAGCAAGCGAAGCGGTGAAAATCGGCGATCGTTTGTTCGTTTCTTTCGGCACAGCTCGGCTTTTCTACCAACAGCACAATGTTGCCATGCTTATGCTGTTGTTGTTTTTGTAGAACAATGTTTCAATTTTTGGTTGGTGACATATTCAATTAAAAAATCAATTCTGTTGGGATTCGAACCTACGTACCTACGTGCTCGTCGTAACTTTTGAAGCGCTTACCACCTAGACCACCATTGTTGTTGTATCGCGTTGTCCTAATTATGGTTTGGTTATGCATGAAAGAAATATACAATGGATCGCCGATTGTTACCTCTTTCCTTGCTGCTGCTGCGCATATGTATGTCTATATGCTTGTTCATTATTGAAGTTATACTGCTTTTTCTTTCCTTTGTCTTTCATTTCTGCGAATTCTCAACTATTTTATGTGCCCTTTTGTCGAAATACCCTGCATTGGTCCATTTTTTGGAAATCGACCCGCGATGACTAGGTATATCGTTTTATCTGACAGCGTGAAGTTTAACCTTTATGTCAACAGCAGAACTTTTTTACGCACGTCAACAGCAACACACCCGGGTATGTACATACGTTTTGTATGGTAAATGGCATGCCGTTATAACCCGGCCGGTACACATTCAACTAATCGCTTGCGATTCAGATTTTTATACTCTCACAACAATGTTGCTAACGAGAGTATTATAGTTTTGTTCACATAACGGTTGTTTGTAAGTCCTAAAACTAAAAGAGTCAGATATAGGGTTATATATACCAAAGTGATCAGGGCGACGAGTAGAGTCGAAATCCGGATGTCTGTCTGTCCGTCCGTCTGTCCGTCCGTCTGTCCGTCCGTCCGTGCAAGCGGTAACTTGAGTAAAAATTGAGATATCATGATGAAACTTGGTACACGTATTCCTTGGCTCCATAAGAAGGTTAAGTTCGAAGATGGGCAAAATCGGCCCACTGCCACGCCCACAAAATGGCGGAAACCGAAAACATATAAACTGTCATAACTAAGCCATAAATAAAGATATTAAAGTGAAATTTGGCACAAAGGATCGCATTAGGGAGGGGCATATTTGGACGCAATTGTTTTGGAAAAGTGGGGGTGGCCCCGCCCCCTACTAAGTTTTTTGTACATATCTCGGAAACTACTATAGCTATGTCAACCAAAGTCTACAGAGTCGTTTTCTTCAGGTATTTCTATATACAGTTCAAAAATGGAAGAAATCGGATAATAACCACGCCCACCTCCCATACAAAGGTTATGTTCAAAATCACTAAAAGTGTGTTAACCGACTAACAAAAAACGTCAGAAACACTAAATTTTACGGAAGAAGTGGCAGAAGGAAGCTGCACCCAGCCTTTTTTTAAAAATTGAAAATGGGCGTGGCGCCGCCCACTTATGGACCAAGAACCATATCTCAGGAGCTACTGGACCGATTTCAATGAAATTCAGTATATAATATTTTCTTAACACCCTGATGACATGTACGAAATATGGGTGAAATCGGTTCACAACCACGCCTTCTTCCAATATAAAGCTATTTTGAATTCCATCTGATGCCTTCTCTGTATAATATATACATTAGGAACCAATGATGATAGCGGAATAAAACTTTACAAAAATACGGTATTTGAAAAATATGTAAATGACGTATAATGAAATCTCGATTATCACTTTACCATGCGAGAGTATAAAATGTTCGGTGGCACCCGAACTTAGCCCTTCCTTACTGGTTTTTACTAATATACTCACACATTTGCGTTATGTCGATAATATACGTATGCATGTGTTACCACAGTCGCGTAAATTGCGGGAATTCCCGTCATTCATGTTTCCTTCAATAAAACAATTGCGGGAATTCCCGCGCTATTATCCCGCAATTTCTTCCGCACATATAAAATTGCTCTTGAAAAATAAATGCGGGAATTCCGGTAATGGCGGGAATTCCCTAATTTGTTCAAACTATTTAAAAAAATTAACCTGTAGAAAAAAAGCGGGAATTCCCGCTCTTCATTTTTGTATGAAAAATTAAGTGATTATCTGGCAGCCACCCGCTAAATTTAAATGAACGCGAACGTGTTAAAAATGGCCATGGTTAAAAAAAACCCTAGCTTACATTTCTACACGGGCAACCTTGATATAGTTTAACAAATATGCATACATACAAGTGTACATATTTTCTGGATTATTAAGGGTCGCTGATGATGTGGTTAGTACTTATTGTTTTGTGATTATAAGGATTACTTTAGGTTCCAAACATAAAAACTCAGGCATAAAATCGCTAGTACCTGCGCAAAAGAGTATAAAATAGGGTTTACCAGTATTACGGATTTTGTCATGCACGTATGATTCGAAGTGAAAGGACGTTTCTGTTTATTTTGTGGAAATAAAATAATAAAATCAAAGTAAAATGGCAGATGGTGAATGGCTTACTCCACGACAACTAAGCGCAACCTTCGTACGAAGAACAGCAAGCATATTTCCGTCAAACGCTTGAAGAGAGCCAAGAAGAAATAAGTGACCACGATTCAGTAGTTGGTGACGAGGCTTTAGAGGAATGTGTAGGTGACATTGGTGGTGATGACTCAGACTTAGAGAGCCCATGTTACCAGAATATGACCCAGAGGACGACAGTGATTCTGATGAAGAACTTGAAGATGCACCAATTGAAACTGGGGAATATTTTACTGCCAGAGATGGTAATGTTTGGTCTTCGATACAACCACAACCTGTAAGATTCCGTACGCACAACATTCTAAGAAGTGCACAATCTGGACCAGTACGGTACTGTATTATTGTCCACTTCTCATTATACAACAGAAACGTCCGGTCCTAAGAAGAAGCCATTGCTTATATTGGACTACAACAAAACCAAAGGTGGAGTTGATAGCATGGACATGTGCTTGTCCGAATATAGTACCAAGCGGCGCACAAATAGATGGCCTTTGGCTTTCTTTTATAATATTGCGGACGTTGCTGCGTTTGCTGCATACATAATATACGTTGACAACAACACTCACCTGAAGTCATATACAAGCCGCCGTAGGATGTTTCTCCATCAGCTAAGTGAGCAACTATGCAAGCCAGAAATAGAGAGAAGGGCGAATAACAGCAGAATATCCAGAGTTTTTTCAACGCGCAACGCCATCGAAGCCATGATAGGTAGGCCCATCCGAGTTGTGGATGCTGGAGCACATGAAGCGGAGGAGCGTGATAGTACGGGACGCCTAAAAGTAAAGGGGAATTGCTACATCTGCTCCAAACGACGCCCTACTCGTAAAGCATGCACATTATGCAACAAACCGGTGTGCGCAGAGCATTCCAAAGACTTGCCGCAATGCGATAGATGTAATTGAATTTCAATAATTTTAAATTTGTTCGTAGTGTTTTTAATATGTTTTTCAAAAGTATTTTATAATTTATAATAATATTTATGCCATAAGTATTTTTATCACTCAAAATAAACTATACTTTTCAAATATCATCATATTTGCATGCGTTTTACTATACATATGGTATGGTATACCCAGGTATGTATGCTGTTGACGTAAGGGTGCAACTTTGTAAATGGGCTTTATCTACCAAACGGATGATCCAATCCTAACTAAAATTGGGACTATTGCTTAAAACAGTTTTCTCTAGGATATCACGAAATCCAGTTCAGACCTACAGCGTTTTGAAAACGCAAAACATACCCAGGTATGTTGCCGTTGACATAAGGGTTAAAAAGTTCATTTCTAATTTTGTCTTGTGGCATATTAGAAATGATGCTTTTTCGAAAATCGTTCGCTTACAACGGATAAAACGACTTCTGAGTGGTGATTTTAATGAATAAATTCCTTTTGGTTGAAATGCTCCGCGTTGGCCGTTGAAAAGTTAAGACTATACTTCTCAGGATCATTCATTTCTTCAAAGAAATTAATGACCTTTAGAAATATGCATATTTGCATTATTTCGCTGTCATCTCCATATTCCGAGCAATAGAATTTCTATGGCATAAGTAAAGTAATGGCCACCGATTATCACCCCTTGCCGCTGTAGCAGCTTCGCCTACAAACATGCGTAAATATGTATGTATGTATACGTATGATCGTGAATACATATCGACGCAGAGTTTTGCGAGAAGCACCAGAAAGTTGTACAATTTATGATTTTTGGCTTTTTCCATTGTCGCGAAAAGACGACTTGTTGGCAAATGCATGCTCGGGGAGATAATAAATTATAATAAATTTATAAAATGTGAATTTAAGTTTTCTAGTTTTCTTTTATACAAATTGATATGCATTTCTTAGAATATCACTAAGAAGTATAACTTCATCCGCGCGTAGGGACTTCACGCACCTTTTTTTTAACCTCTCATTACGGCCCTCAACCTCGAATTGATTGTCAGATTAATATATATCGACTATCAGAAATACAATGCGCGTATATACCATAAATGACTGACGCGCTTGAGTATTTTTATATGACTGTTTTTTTTTTACATTTCTGAAAATAATTAACAGCTCTTCTCCCCACTAAAGGGAAAACTTCACCTAGACTTTCTTTTTTTTTACGTTATCTTGGCAACCTAGTAAGTCTCCATGACGCTCCAGTAACTGCAAATTTAGCACTCCAGGCTCCCCTACTATTATATATGTTTAGCTTACAAATATTAAAAATTATTTATACATAGGTATACTTGTATATATATCTTATTATCATTAACAGCATTTATCTAAATTACATTCCGTATGTCCAATGTAATTTCTATCATATATACATATATCCTACTAGATGACCCCGAATGCGTTGTTCTGCTTGAAACTATGTGTTTGAAATGAAAAGAAAGTTGGATTTATATTGTTTTGAAAATCATTTATTTTCGATTTTCCTAAATTTTTTCTAATGTAACGCAGCTTAATAAACAACATTTTTTGGTTTCTGTTCCGGTGCATAAATGTACAGAGAAGATGGTTTTCCAATTCATGAACACGCCACGTATAGCAGGCCAGACTTTGTAGTGCGTAATTAAATATGTAGCAATAAAATCCTGTCAAAAAGATTTATAATGTGACATTTTTTGTTCCTACATATTTTATAGTCGGGGCAAAAAATTCTCATGAACAGAAACATCACCGTGGTGATAGGGCGTTGTGAATAAGAAATATAATTAAATAAAATATATCTAAGCATTTAAAAATCAATAATCGCTTTATTGTTAATCATGTGAATCATAATTATTCACAAAAATAAATTTTATTTTCATTCTAGTGCTTTGTGATATACGATGTTTTTTTGTTTGATTACCTGGTGCATAGACAAACAAATCTGATGGTTTTCCAACACGGGAACAGGCAACATACAATTGACCATGTGAGAAACATGGGTTTTCCAGATTAATACCACAAACACTTAACGATTGTCCCTGAGACTTGTTTATGGTCATTGCAAAAGCAAGCCGAACTGCAAATTGTATTCGTTTAAAGTCAAATGGCACATCAGTCGGAATCATTGGGATGCGTGGTATGAGAACGTCTTCTCCTTTATACTTTCCTTTCAGGATAGTTGCTTCTATCACATTGTTCAGTAATTTTTTTATCGCTAACCGTGTGCCATTGCAAAGACGCGGTTGATTGATATTTCGCAACATTATAACTACCGATCCAACCTTTAATTGAAGGTTGTGAGGTGGCAATCCTGGTAAATCCCGCGAGTTTAAAAATTCTGGTGGATAGTTCACTACATCATTTTGGTTAGTAGCCGAATAAATTGATTTATATGTATATCCTCGATTCGCTTGTAGTTTGTTCTTGAAGTTTTAAATTTAATTCATTTACATCTACAAGGACTGTCGCAAAAGAAACAGGACTGTTAAAAAAACAACAAACACAAATTAATATTTTTCAAAAGTTATATTTTTTTATTCAAAGTAGTTTCCTTGTGCTTCGATACAGCGTTTAGCCCGGTCAATTAGCATTTCAGATGAGTGTTTAAGGTAATTTTTCGGAATGCTCTTGAGAATATCGGTCGTCGCCTTTTGGATAGCTGAAATGTCCTGAAACCAGTGTCCTTTCATGGGCAAATGAAGTTTTATAAATAGGTAAAAATCACAGGGTGCCAGATCAGGTGAGTAGGGTGAGTGATTAATGGTTAATATGGAGTTTTTTGTCAAAAAATCAGTGACAAGCGTCGACCGATGACACGGCGCATTATCGTGCAACAGGCGCCAGGACCCTGCCTCACGGTATTGTGGTCGAGCACGACGAATGCGTGACAAAAGACGTTTCATAAAACCAAGGTAAAACACAGCATTAATCGTTTGGCCAGGTGGGACGAACTCTCGGTGTACAATACCCTCGGAATCGTAAAAAAAAATCAGCATTGTCTTTATTTTTGACTTCTGAAGACGACTTTTTTTCGGTGATGGCTCGTCTGGATGCTTCCATTCGGCACTTGACGTTTGGTTTCGGGATCATATTGAAAGCAACACGTTTCGTCACCAGTCACAATCGAATATTTGTAGTTTATGTCCTTTCTCGTCTCCTTAATCAAATCCTTACAATGTTGGATTCGTAGCAATTTTTGCTCTTCAGTCAATTTGTGTGGAACAAACTTGGAGCACATCTTCCGTAGACCCAATTTATCTATCAAAATGCGATGAATGGAGTCTTTGGTGATATTTAACTCCATTTCCATGTAACACAAAGAAGATTTCGGCTCATTCGTTCGCACAGTAAACGTTTTCCCAAGTTTAAAACAAAATTTAATATTTGCTCTTTGTTCAAAATGCATTTTACGACCGATGACCGAAAGCTGCTGTCACTTTTTGATTGATAACATTGATTGTAGTTATCCAATTGTCTTAAAATTTTTACGAGATCAAACTTTTTATTTCATATACCCACCAATAGGTGGCGCTACCAGAAACAGTTATATTTAAAAAGTTCTGTTTCTTTTGCGACCGACTTTGTAAGTTTCTTGCAGCCAATATAGCTCGTTCGCTCAACCAATCATGATTTCTGTAATTTTGAGAAACATCTGGAAACACCTTCTGAATAAGTTCATCTTTTGATCGAGTTAACTGACAAAAACTTTGTCCATAGGAAATTTTCCATTACCAATGTCAATGAGTTGTTTAGAGAATATGTTTCCAGATTGGTCATTTTGCAACTCGACGCGCATATTCTTGCTCAAATGAAGTACTTTGACATGTTTCCACAAATTGGAGGTCTTTAGACTTGCATTGAGTTCATCAGCTGGTGTTGATCGTGGAATCACTTTCGTCTTTTTGACGAAAATCTCCTGCTAATAAAATCATTGCACCACCAAATTGGTTATTATTGCTCCGTAGATCTTTTAAAATTCTGTCTAAAGCCTCCGAAGATTTCTTATGTGCCATCATGCATTCGTCCCAAATATTTAATTTACATTGCTGCAAACCTTTGCCATTGCAGAGTTCTTCGAAATGTTACAGGTCGGAGTTTCATTGTTTTGCATATTTAATGGCAATTTTAATGCTGAATGGGCCGTTCGACACCTTCAAGCAAAGTTGCTGCGATTCCCGATGAAGCGAGTGCAAGTGTAATTTTATTTTGTGATCGAATCGCTGCTAAAATTAATGAAATCAAAAATGTTTTTCCTGTACCACCAGGTGCATTTAAGAAGTAAATCCCTCCAATTTCATCATTTGTTACTTTCATAAGAGTATCAAATGCACACTTCTAATGTTCATTCAACAGTGGAAGATTTGTTTGAACTATTTCTTTCAAAGTGCTGAGATCATATTTGTGTCTCTCGATTCAACTCTTGGTTAAAAGCATCATGCATTGGACGATTGGTTCCGGTCAGGTCTAATTGAATTAATAGTTTATTTGACATCATCAAGCACATATCCTCAATTGAAATCAATGCTTCGTTGTAAATTTCTTCACTCTTTGTATATTTGGATTTCCCATTCTATTTCGTATTTGATACAAAATATCATCACACATATAATCTCTGTACTTGATCCACAAATCAATTGGGTTTGATGGGAAGCATGTAGATATGACTATAGAAAACAATGTTCATATTTGATGAGCGTGTGATGACATTACAGCATCATTGAGAGTTTGATCCCAATGAGCGTCATTTTCCAGCAATTGCAAACGTTGACCGGTTTCTCTATAAGATCTACACAATTCACCATCAACAGTTCGTAAATGTTGGAAGGACGTTGGACTACGTACATTGACTAATGGCAGTTGTAAATAAAAACATTCCTCATTACTTGAATGTACTGAATTAATTCGACCGATGGCATCGGTGGAATACACATCTGGGAATCCTGGAACTTGTTTTCCTTTTGTCTGTCCTATAAATCTTCTTGAGGATTGATTCCAAGTATAATATTTTGACATTTCAGAATATAGCACTGTTTGCGCAAAATCATCGTTTTGGCATGTCTCAAAAAAAACTGATTAATGTAGTAGATGGTGGCTGAGCAGCTCTTTGTACTGCGTTCCGTGCTGTAAAATACACTCCTTGTCCATTTTCTAAATGCACAGCTAAGTGAACAACAGAAGGGTGTCTCTCATGAATAGGAAAAGAAAATATTCGCCATACTGCCCATTTGGTATTGGGTAACTTCATCATTGGAATTCTCAGCACCAATTCCAATCACAACCATATCACTCCCTTTGGTTACATATTTACAAATGTATTTAATAGATTTCACTGAATGGCAAGATTCAACGTTGATGTGTGCTTTGAAGGTCTTTGATGAAATGGGTGAATATGGAACAATCCAACGATTATCTGTTTCAATATCTTGTTGATTTAATTTGACAGTTGTTGATCTTCCATTGTCTGCAATGGATCGTCAACGATACAGTGGATAACCGTCATACCAGTAATTGTTTCCGATATTAATGACGATCAATGAGTGATTGCCCAGGGAATAAGTCATGCTTGATTTCTATCCAGTGCGGATTGCATGTAAATGTGATGAACAAATCTGTTGTACCAAAAATGTACCATAATGACGATACGACATGGCATCTTGAGCATATTCGTGCATATGTCGAGGGCTTCCGATGTATGTTGCTGGAAGAATAGTCATCCGACCAACATTCTGGGCATTTCCATCAGAATTAATGGCATCTCGATGGTGAATATACTCTTCAGATCGGAGTTTGGTCTGATTCAACCGGATGAATGTTAATCTCTCCGTTTAAATTTTAACATACATGTCAACAATATATTTGTGATATAATCGCCGACATTTCAATATGTGATTGTCTTCATTTTCCCGAATCAGTAGGCGGTATAAATGATAGTTCATTAAACTCTTTTGTTGGATTCAGAGTCTTTTTTGGGTGTAATAACATGACATATAAAATTAAAATACATAACATAGTGATTGAAATATTATCGCCATTGCTAAAGTAATATTTTAATTACCTGTAATGGGATTTAACATTTTTATTGAGAAATCATAGCCATCATCATATAATGGGATATTGCAGTGCATCATATGAGCGGTGTGTTTCCTTTATACGTTGTAATTGATCATTCCGACGATCACGGGATTCCAAGGTTTCTCCAACTACAACGATAGCAACTTCATTAATAGTTGGTGCATTAAAACGTCTTGCATGTTGACCCGCAGGTGTTTTATCAGCTCTGATTGCAATTTTGTGATTATCTGATGGCATCAGATCCAGAGCAGTTTTTAAACAATATAATCAATTGATTGTGTTCATGAAAAAAAGTTTGTAATTGTTCTACAATAGACCTCTTTACTAAATTGTTATGTGCACAACGCAGATTAATTTCTTATGCTGAATTGCCCATAAAATAAATTTTCAGGAACTGGTAGTTGCTATCTGACACTGGTAACAGTGAACCTGCTCTGTGATATATTTGGCCTTGTATCTTTAAAAAAAATATTATGTTTGTAGCAAACACTATAAAATAAAATAAATACGCAATGTGGGATATAAATTTGTGGATTGTCAGTGATCAAACTTAAATAATAATTATTCTTAAAAATTATATCTGTCTCCTAATTGGTTGTAACTAATATCTATCATCAAATAATTATATTTGGTTTCAAAATAATAAAAGTGCCGCTAAAACTGAATCACCAAATAATATGATCACTAAGTGATGATTATGATTAGTTACACATCTTAACTTAGGTGACAGAACATATTGTTGGCTAAAATAATTATGATTAACTGCTATAATACATAACTGGAAAGTTGGCGTAAAATTTTCACGAACTACATTTGTTCATTTCGATGGTCACGTTCTTGTGCAGCATTATAAGATTGGTAATTAGCTTGGTTTGCATCATTTCGGGTTCTTCTACCTAAATTGCTTCGTCTAATAGGAGGCATATCTAAAATGCAATAATTATTTATCATAGGTAACTAAGAACTGAACAAAACAGGATTTAGGTACGATTGGTTTCGTATAGTTATTATAGTATAGTTTGTTGTTGTTTACACTTTTTTTTAATTTGATATGACTTGAAGTCAATTCCTTCAAGCCTTACTAATGTTTTATGTATGTAAATAGGGATATAATAAAACACTTATTTTAACGCTGTTGGTGTTTGTCTGATGTAATGACGTTGAAACTGATTCATTTTAAAGTAAGTCAAAAGAAATAATATCGCGAGTTTATTAGCCGCTAGCTTTAAAGACGTAATTCGTACTTACTTGTAAAATAAAAGGTTTTTAGATTTTTTTAATTTGAGAACAAAGCGAATAGTTTAAAATAACCAATTGTCGTCTTCGTTGAAATTGTACAAATTATAAATATTTTTTCTTGTTATATTTTCACACTATGAACTTTATTTATGACACTTAATAATTTTCAAAAAGAAAGCAAACGACCGAAATTGACCGATTCAAAAAATATACAAAGAAATCAATTAGAAAACAAAACAAAAAAGTTTGAAAAAAAATTTCGTATTGAAAAGTCACTTTGAAATCTACGCTCGTAAATCAGTTAAAAATTTACATTTTCAGTTTTTTTTTTGTTTACAAACCATCTTCATTAGATTTATTTCAAAGTAGACGTTGGGAACATACATTCATTGTTTAAACAACAGTGAGTACATTTAATTTAATATGAACTTTATGTAATAGCAAAAAGCTTAAATTGATTCTACGTTTTAGTTAGATAACGTTTGTATGGGAAAAAGAAAAGGGCTATTTTTAGGAGTTTTCCAGCAATTATTCGAATTTTACCATTCTTAAACCTCAGCGAACATTTTAAAAAAAGAATCGGCAAAATTGGTCCAGGCGTTGTTAAGTTATGCGTTTAGCAACACATTTGCGATTCATTTTTATACTCTCGCAACAAAGTTGCTAAGGAGAGTATTATAGTTTTGTTCACATAACGGTTGTTTGTAAGTCCTAAAACTAAAAGAGTTAGATATGGGGTTATATATACCATAGTGATCAGGGTGACGAGTAGAGTTGAAATCCGGATGTCTGTCTGTCCGTCCGTCCGTCTGTCCGTCCGTCCGTCCGTCCGTGCAAACTGTAACTTGAGTAAAAATTGAGATATCATGATGAAACTTGGTACACGTATTCCTTGGCTCCATAAGAAGGTTAAGTTCGAAGATGGGCAAAATCGGCTCACTGCCACGCCCACAAAATGGCGGAAACCGAAAACCTATAAAGTGTCATAACTATGCCATAAATAAAGATATTAAAGTGAAATTTGGCACAAAGGATCGCATTAGGGAGGGGCATATGTGGACGTAATTTTTTTTGGAAAAGTGAGCGTGGCCCCGCCCGCTACTAAGTTTTTTGTACATATCTCGGAAACTACTATAGCTATGTCAACCAAACTCTATAGGGTCGTTTCCTTCAGGCATTTCCATATACAGTTCAAAAATGGAAGAAATCGGATAATAACCACGCCCACCTCCCATACAAAGGTTATGTTGAAAATCACTAAAAGTGCGTTAACCGACTAACAAAAAACGTCAGAAACACTAAATTTTACGGAATAAATCGCAGAAGGAAGCTGCACCCAGGCTATATATTTAATTTTACTATATAATTAATTTTACAGCAAAATAAAAATATATGTAAATTATTATCACTTTATCATGCGAGAGTATAAAATGTTCGGTGACACCCGAACTTAGCCCTTCCTTACTTGTTATATATAAGAAGATAATGTTTAATATACTTTTTTTTTTACAATCTGTCGTAAAACAATAAGTAAATGTAATTGACTGATATAATTCACATTGATGCATTAAGTGCAATTTGGCCTTAAAGTAAGGGTGATCAGTAAATGTATCGTATGATTATTTTTGTATTAACTACTTAATTAGTTCTTACGATCTAAAGGGCAGGTCTAGGGGATGCAGTCTTTGAAGTCGTCGTGTGTCTTCACTGTTGTCTAATAAGTTTATGGCGTGTGTGTTGGAATGGAAATTTAGTCTTGTGATGTATTTAGAGCTGTATCTTTTTATTTCGTCAATCACCGTAGATGTGTTCAGATCCTTGTGGAGATGGATATTTTTAATATACCATGGAGCCTTAGCAATCAGTCTAAGAGTTTTTGACTGGTATCTTTGAATAATATTTGTATTGGATTTACTTGCAGTACCCCAAATTTGAATGCCATAAGACCATACAGGTTTTAACACAGCTTTGTAGAGAAGCATTTTCTTTTTCATACTATGTTTAGACTTGGGGCCAAGCAACCAATACATTTTTCTTGTTTTAATTTTGAGCTGTGTTCTTTTGGCTCTGATATGTTCACGCCAAGTAAGTCTTTTATCTAAATGTAATCCGAGGTATCTTACACTATTGGATTTAGGAATTATGACTCCATTAAGATTTACGCTGGGGCACTCTTCTTTTCTCAATGTGAAGGTGATTTGAGCAGATTTTGAGGCGTTTACCGAGATGTTCCAGTTTCTAAGCCAGGATTGCAATTGATCTAGCTGTGCTTGTGCGGTTTCAGCTTCACTCAAGCCGAGTAGGAGGATGAAAGTATAGCAGTGTCGTCTGCGTAGGTGGCAACTATTAATTTATCGTCTTCTAGTATTGGCATGTCTGCGGTAAAAACTGTGTAGAGAGCGTTGGTCCCAGAACACTACCTTGGGGGACTCCTGCTTTTATCTCGTGTATGTCCGAGATTTCGTCTTGAATTTTAACGTAGAAATGCCTGAAACTCAGATAGGATCTGAGGAAGAGATAGAGCGGGGTAGGTAGTATCTTTTTAATTTTGTACAGTAGGCCTGAGTGCCAGACTCTGTCAAATGCCTGCTGAATGTCTAGGAAAATCGCACAACAATACTTCTTCTCTTCCAGACTACAAAGTATA
The DNA here is from genome assembly GCF_016617805.1 of Bactrocera tryoni. Lineage (NCBI taxonomy): Eukaryota > Metazoa > Arthropoda > Insecta > Diptera > Tephritidae > Bactrocera > Bactrocera tryoni. Next base: position 160,305 of record NW_024396592.1, read on the forward strand.
GATTTCACAATACGATGGCATTGTTCCGGTGTGCCGTGCATTTGTCTGAAACCAAATTGATGATCTGGGATGATCGATTGCCTTTCCAGCTCTGGCAGTAGTCTTCGAAGAAATATTCTTTCGAGTATTTTCGAGAATATTATCAGTAGGCTTATTGGTCTATATGAAGATAACTCATTTTCCGGCTTGTTTGGCTTTGGTATCATAGTTATTTCAGCACATTTCCACTGCGTAGGGAAATGACTTAGCCTGAAGCTACAGTTAAAAAGCAACACTAGAAATAACAGGCATTTCTTGGGAAGATTTTTGATTGTCCATGCGTCGATATTGTCGTGACCTGGAGACTTTGAATTTTTTATCCGCGAAATTTCCGACTGAACTTCTGAGAGTCTTACGCTTGTTAGAGGTTTATCCATTGGGCATGGACTGTCGATGTATTCTTCAACGTCCCGGCGTTGGCTGGTACTGTTGAAGTTAAATGGCTCAAATGAAGCTTTAAGATGGTTGGCAAAAGCATGAGCTTTGCTTGTGTTTGATCTACACCAAGAATTGTTGGCATCTTTTACCGGAACCTGTCTTACGGTGGGCCGTTTTAGGTATTTGGTGGCCTTCCATATATTATAGTCCCCGTCCTTGTTTGGATCAACATTTTTGAGGTATTCTCCTATCGATTCTTCTTTAAGTTCAGCCAACTTAGTTTTAAGCTCCTTGATTGCTTTGTTAAGGGCGGTTTTGTCATTTGGATTCCTGCTGTTGTGCCAAATCCTTCGAAGTCGCCTCTTGTGTTTAACCAATTCAGAGACTTCATCAGAATATGGTTGCCTATTTCTTTGTGTTCGACAAGGTTTTTTACAACTGTTCGTTGACGCTAAAAAGGCGGCTTCGTGTATTTTGTTGGTAAATATTTCCACAGCATCATCTAAATCTCTTGTTGAGTTAATCTCCATGTTGAGATTAATATTGGACTCAAGTCGGGCTTGAAAAAGTTTTATGTCAGATCTCTTTTTTAATATACGCTGCTTCTGAGCAGTGACTAAAGCAGGCGAATTAAAATTAATAATGAGAGCGGAATGATCTGAGCTAAGATCGTCATCATTGATTATTTCGAGGAGATTGGAATCAATTCCTAAGTGAACAGCAAAATCGATTAAATCAGGTATCTTGTTAGGATCAGTGGGCCAGTAAGTGGGCCTGCCGGTAGAAAGAACGTTAAGATTTTTTTCTGTTATACATTTGTATAGTTCGCGACCTTTCGGATTAGTAAGACGAGATCCCCACCATGTATGTTTGGCATTGAAATCACCACCAGCCAGAAATCGACTGCCCAGTTTGTTGAAAAAGGTAATAAATGACTTTTTATCTATTTTGAAACGCGGAGGTAGATAAAGTGCGGTTACGGCGATTCCTCCATTAACGCTTGTGATTTCAATAGAGGCTGCTTGAACTGAAGGCAACGAGATTGGTTCTAGTATCTTATATTTTAAAGCGGACTTAACAATAATAGCAGATCCACCATGTGCTTTACCATCAGGATGGTTGCAAGTAATAAGGTCGTAACCATTAATTTTAAAAAAAGACTTGATAGTGAAATGAGTTTCGGATATCATAAGTATATTTATGTTTTTAGTTACAATGAAATGTTCGACTTCTAATCTATGATTACTTAGTCCATTGGCGTTCCAGATAGCCATCTTTAGACTTAATTGCAAAATTTTGCAACAAGGGAAGACATCATGGTTAATAGCGCTGAGGTCAGCTCAATTTGTTTAGAGATCAGAGCTTCTAGCTTTTCTAAATTCTTGTGACTGCATGCAGCAGTGCTTTGTTGTCCTCTTATCTGCGTAGCTTAAGTTGTTGTAAAGTGGTTGCTCGGTATTTAAACTAGTACCGACTTTAGGCCTTGGATTATTATTAGTCGACTTAGTTGGATCTCTTTTGCATACAAGTGCCTGATAGACTTGACAACCCTTGTAATTGGCAGTATGATTTTGCAAGCAGTGTACACATTTTGGTGGAGTACGGACGTCTTTTTCGCATTGAGCGGTGGAATGGTCTAGACCGCACTTCACACACCTGAATGGCTTTTTACAATAGCGTTTAGTATGTCCAAACTCCTGACAACGATGGCACTGAACTAAGTCATTCAATTTTCGAGGAGGCTTAATTTTGACTACTGCATTGCATAAGCGATTAATGTCGAATGCACTTTTGTTGTTTGCTGATGGCTCTAGGTCAGCAAAAAATATTGACATTGGCATTTTTGTTGCTTTACTTTTAGCATTAACAATGTTTCTCACAATGTGGCCTTGTTGAGCTAAGCAAGTTTATGTCATCTATCGGTGTGGAAAAATGAATATTTTTTATAACAATTCTATAGGGCTTATCTTCTTTTAGCTGAAATTGTTTTTTAGACTCTAAAAAGTTAACAAGCTTTCTATAAGAGTCACTGTTTGCAGGCATAACTCTGGCTTGTCCGTCTCTACCGGACTTGCACGAAAAATTTTCTCTGCCAATTAGAGCTGAGAAACTAATAATCATTTTATTTATGACGTTAACTTGTGGTATGAAAATTGGTGATGGTATGTGAACACTCGTAGTTGTCTCTATTTGTTGCTCACTGTTGTTATCACTGATATTGATGTCGCTTTGTGTGTTTGTGTCCAAGACTGAAAACCGGTTTGATGTGTTTAGAGTAATGTTTGTCCTTAGTTGTTTTTTTAATACTTTTGGAGATTCAATAGTTTTGCGCTTCACTGCTTTATGCTGGTATGTGCTCTGCCAGCCTCCGCTGTTATCACACATTCCGCCCGCCACAACGTCCTCCTCATCCATTAGGTAGAGGTTTTGTTTGCGCCGATTTTCGCGTTTTATTTCACACGATTTTTTGTTTACTAAAATAATGCAAGTGCACTTTTCCAAATGAAATCAAAAGTTCTGCCTATGATTGCACTCACTGTGTTTTGTCTATGACCACACTCATTGAATTCACGATAGGAACTGTAATATACTTAATAACAAATCTTCTTCTTCGTTACTGGCGCAGAAACCGCTTACGCGATTATAACCAAGTTAACAACAGCGCGCCAGTCGTTTCTTCTTTTCGCGCCAGTTGGATATTTTAAGCGAGGCCAGGTCCTTCTCCACCTGGTCCTTCCAACGGAGTGGAGGTCTTCCTCTGCTTCCCCCGGCGGAAGACTAAGCCAGCGTAGCCGCTGTCTCTTAATTCGCTGCACTATGGAAATGTCGCCGTATATCTAATAGAGCTCATCGTTCCATCGAATGCGGTATTTGCCGTGGCCAGCGCGAAAAAGACCATAAATCTTTCGCAGAACCTTTCTCTCGAAAACTCGTAACTTCGACTCATCAGACGTTGCATCATATAGCAGGACGGGAATAATGAGTGACTTATAGAGTTTGGCTTTTGTTTGTCGAGAGAGGACTTTACTTCTCAATTGCTTTCTCAGTCGGAAGTAGCACTTGTTGGCAAGAGTTATCCTGCGTTGAATTTCCAGGCTGACATTGTTGGTGGTGTTTATACTGGTTCCTAGAGATACGAAATTATCTACAACTTCAAAGTTATGACTGTCATCACTGACGTGAGAGCCAAGTCACGAGTGCGAGGACTGTTGTTTGATGACAGGAGATATTTCGTCTTGCACTCGTTCACTTCCAGACCCATTTGCTGTACTTCCTCGCCCAATCTGGAGAAAACAGAACTAACGGCGCGGGTGTTGAGGCTACTGATATCAATATCATCGGCATACGCCAGCAGCTGTACACTCTTATAAAAGATTGCAGCTGCTCGATTAAGTTCTGCAGCTCGAATTAATTTCTCTGAAACCTCGTTTAGTATCGAAAAGATAAGAGAGGTTCTTCTCGATCCTCACGGAGGTTTTGGAGTTTCCATAGCCGTATTAGTTTTGCGGGGATACCAAATTCAGACATTTCAACATAAAGGCAGCTCCTTTTCGTGCTGTCGAAAGCAGCTTTGAAATCAACGAAGAGGTGGGGTGTGTCGATTCTCCTTTAACGGGTCTTTTTCAAGATTCGGCGCATGGTGAATATCTGGTCGGTTGTTGATTTGCCAGGTCTAAAGCCACACTAATAAGGTCCAATCAGTTAGTTGACGGTGAGTTTTATTCTTTCACACAATACGCTCGATAGAACCTTATACGCGATGTTGAGGAAGCTTATCCCACGGTAGGTGGCGCAGATTGTGGGGTCTCCCTTTTTGTGGATTGGGCAGAGCACACTTAAATTCCAATCGTTGGGCATGCTTTCGTCCGACCATATTTTACAATGAACTTGATGCATGCTCTTTATCAGTTCTTCGGCGCCGTGTTTGAATAGCTCAGCCGTTAATCCATCGGCCCCCACCGCTTTGTTGTTCTTCAGGCTGGTAATTGCTTTTCGAACTTCTTCATTGTCGGGCAATGGAACGTCTGCTCCATCATCCTCGATTGCGGAATCGGATTCGCCTTCTCCTGGTGTTGTGCATTCACTGCCATTCAGCAAGCTGCAGAAGTGTTCAGTCCATGATTTAAGTATGCTTTGGGCATCGGTGACTAGATCACCCTTTGGGGGTTCTAAAAGAGTATGCTCCGGTCGCCGCATTTTTTCATAGAATTTTCGAGCATTACCCCTGTCGGGCAGCTTATCAAGCTCTTCATACTCACGCATTTCGGCCTCTTTCTTTTTCTGTCTGCAAATGCGTCTCGCTTCCTTCTTCAACTCTCGGTATCTATCCCACCCCAAACGTGCTGTGGTCGATCGCATCGTTGCGAGGTAGGCAGTCTGTTTTCTCTCTGCTGCGACACGACACTCCTGGTCGTATCAGCTGTGCTTTTGCATTTTCCCAAAACCAGTGGTTTCGGTTGCAGCTGTACGTAAGGTGTTTGAAATACCGTCCAACAGTTTCCTTAAACCGAGTGCTCTCAATGAGCAGGAGTGCAAGTCGAGTAGAAAATCGTTGTGCTGTCTGCTGTCATTGCAGCTTCTCAACGTCGAACCTCCTTGTGTTTGTTGACGTGCGCTTTTTGCTGCACAGAAACGGGTGCGAATCTTGGCTGCAACAAGATAGTGGTCCAGGTGGATGTTAGGATCTCGGAGCGTACACACGTCTAAAACCCTGGAGACTTGTCTTCCGTCTATCACAACATGATCGATCTGGTTGGTGGTTTTTCGATCCGGAGACAGCCAGGTAGCTTGACGATTTTCTTATGCTGGAATCTGGTACTACATATACATATGTAGAAGTCGATCAGCCTCCATGCATTTGGGGATGTTTCGTCGTGGAGGCTGAATTAACCGACCGTACTCCCAAAGAAAAAAGCTGCGGGGGCTGCTCTCATAGGCGCGCTCTAAGCGCTCATAGACGTTCATCCACCAGCGTGAATGACAGTACGTGGCAACGGAGTCTCTCCCACCACGAATCCCACACATATTTTGCGCTCCTTTATATTGCCACTGTTGTAAAAATGCCTGTGGAAGGGATGTTTCGCCTTCTCACTTTATCTCGCCTTCAAACGGATGTTCTAAGTCTACCCAGAGGATACTTGGTCACAAGCTGGAAGTCGTGAGCTGCTTGAGCCATACATATATAAAAGAATCATTTCTGGCGACTCCCAAGTGAATGGCGATCAGATAATCTTCCTCAATTGGGTGAATTTTTATACATGACTCCATCCTCTTAAATGCAGTGGAATTTCTATTAAATGAACGCGCTATTAAGCGGACAACTCACTTATTTTCATGAAATTTATCGGTATGAACATTTTCAAAATTAAACCTTAAGTACAATCGTCTGGATTCTTATACCGACAAAAATGTTTTCGACTTTATTCGTAAATGAAATTTGCACTGTATTGAATATTTGAGATGAATAGTCTAAAATGTACACCACAGCAACGCGTGGCCGGATTCACTAGTTACATATATAATATAAATTTTTTACTTTTGCAAGCAGTTGCTACAGAGTATAAAGAGTATTATAGTTTTGTTCACCTAACTATGTACTAGGGTGGGTCGATTCTGGACTATTTTCGATTCGGGATTTCTAATAGTGCGGAAAAGATGCCTGAGTACTTCCTGATTCCAATGCAACTTTTTGTTTTGAGATCGGACTGCGTCTTCAACCCCAACTCCGGCCTTGAAATTTCGGAAATTCGCCTAAAATCGTGAAATGGTCTACCTAGCGCCTGAAATACGCATCTCATGGCAAAATGTATAAAACAGAAGTTATTTGTCACGTCATTT
>NW_024396592.1:166603-215689 GCF_016617805.1 Bactrocera tryoni
CATAGGTCCATGGATTCGCCACCTGCGACGATCTTATAAACGCGCTTTTGAAAGGCACCGCGACTCGCATTTTTTCTCAGCATTTCTTTACACCAACTACATTTCTCGAGCCTCTGAGCGGGAGTGCATTCGAAATTCAGCGATCCAACGAGAACAAACCTTTACGGCCAGGTGTCTGCAATATCGAATGGCGCTGGTGGAGTAAATGCATAGCACGCCTCTCATGTCGCGGCGTTACGACGTGTCTTGCATTATCAGTTCACGTACGGTATCGATGTTTTCTGGCACTAACGGCTGGTTTTGACGACCTTCACGGAACTCTGTCTCTGATGCCGAGCGTCGGCCACGATTGAATCTCGTTGTACCAGTTTTCACAGCGCTATAGGATGCTGGTAAAGTGATAATCGAGATTTCATTATTCGTCATTTAAATATTTTTCAAATACCGTATTTTTGTAAAGTTTTATTCCGCTATCATCATTTGTTCCTAATGTTTATACTCGTATTATACAGAGAAGGCATCAGATGGAATTCAAAATAGCTTTATATTAGAAGAAGGCGTGGTTGTGAACCGATTTCACCCATATTTCGTACATGTCATCAGGGTGTTAAGAAAACATTATATACCGAATTTCATTGAAATCGGTCTAGTTAACTTTACGCATAAAATTTGCAAAATCTCATCGGTTCTTTATTTGAAACGTTAGATTGGTTCATGACATTTACTTTTGAAGATAATTTCATTTAAATGTTGACCGCGGCTGCGTCTTAGGTGGTCCATTCGGAAAGTCCAATTTTGGGCAACTTTTTCGAGCATTTCGGCCGGAATAGCCCGAATTTCTTCGGAAATGTTGTCTTCCAAAGCTGGAATAGTTGCTGGCTTATTTCTGTAGACTTTAGACTTGACGTAGCCCCACAAAAAATAGTCTAAAGGCGTTAAATCGCATGATCTTGGTGGCCAACTTACGGGTCCATTTCTTGAGATGAATTGTTCTCCGAAGTTTTCCCTCAAAATGGCCATAGAATCGCGAGCTGTGTGGCATGTAGCGCCATCTTGTTGAAACCACATGTCAACCAAGTTCAGTTCTTCCATTTTTGGCAACAAAAAGTTTGTTAGCATCGAACGATAGCGATCGCCATTCACCGTAACGTTGCGTCCAACAGCATCTTTGAAAAAATACGGTCCAATGATTCCACCAGCGTACAAACCACACCAAACAGTGCATTTTTCGGGATGCATGGGCAGTTGGTCACCAAGATCATGCGATTTAACGCCTTTAGACTATTTTTTGTGGGGCTACGTCAAGTCTAAAGTCTACAGAAATAAGCCAGCAACTATTCCAGCTTTGGAAGACAACATTTCCGAAGAAATTCGGGCTATTCCGGCCGAAATGCTCGAAAAAGTTGCCCAAAATTGGACTTTCCGAATGGACCACCTAAGACGCAGCCGCGGTCAACATTTAAATGAAATTATCTTCAAAAAGTAAATGTCATGAACCAATCTAACGAAAATGAAACTAAGAATTTGAACTCTAAATACTTTATTTACAACAATTATTGTTGAAAGCAAAGTATAAGTGTTGTAATAATAACAAATAAAAAATCAAATATATATAGTAACACAAAACGAAGGTATGGCATATTATAATAATTGTTTGAGGTAATCATAACATGAAAATGAAACTAAGAATTTGAACTCAAAATACTTACTGTTCAAAGCAAAGTATAAATGTTGTGATTCTATTATAATATACAAATATAAAAGCATATACATATAGTAACACAAAACCATTAACGAATTAAGCTAAGAATTTGAACTCAAAATACAATGCTTTTAAAAAACATTTATTAAATTAAAAGCAAAGGTGTAAATGTTGAAAATCTCATTTGACAAATATTATAATATGCTAAAAATAATATAGAGGAGGTGAAATACAAATAAAAGAATATAGTTTATAAGGTCATATAAGTAATAAATTTTCATAAAAGTATTAAGTGTAAAGGTCATACAGGTAAATAATTTTCATATGAGTGTTAACTTTATAAAGTCATATAAGTAAATAATTTTCATATAAGTATTAAGTGTATAAAGTCATATAAGTAATAAATTTCCATATAAGTATTAAGTGTATAAAGTCATATAAGTAAATAATTTTCATATACGTATTAAGTGTATAATGTCATATAAGTAATAAATTTTCATATAAGTATTAAGTGTAAAAGTTATACAGGTAAATAATTTTCATATGAGTATTAAGTTTATAAATTCATATAAGTAAAAAAGTCATACAAGTAATAAATTTCCATATAAGTAGGAAATGGTCGGTATGTCGTGCGACTACCATTTAAACAAAAATTTCCAGATACACTCGTCATAGGTCACACTCGCACCTCTGCAATACAGCAGTTTCTAAGTATGGAAAAAAACCTACTTAGAAAAGGTGAGCTCAAACAACATTATGATAGTGTCTTAGAAGAATACCTCCATTTAGATTACATGGAGGAAGTAAGCCCATGCGAAAAAAATCATAAAATGCAAATATTACTCATTCTACTTGCCACATCATGCAGTAGTAAAGCCTGACAAAAAAACAACAAAAGTTAGAGTTGTCTTTAATGCCTCCAGATCCTCTAGCTCGGGGAGTTCCCTAAATGAGATTTTATTCACGGGACCCTCACGTTCCAACCAGATTTAATGCTCCTCATATTAAATTGTCGTTGTCGATAAAATGTATCGACAAATAATCCTACATAAAGATGATCAAAATTTTCAGCGGATTATTTTCCGAAAATCTGCCAATAGTCCACTACGCGACTTTAAATTGAAAACAGTTACCTTTGGCGTAAACTGTGCCCCATATCTAGACATTCGTACACTACACGAACTGGCAAAAGACACAAAGTCAGAATTTCCTCTGGCAACAAAAGTCTTAAAAACACAAACGTATCTAGCAAAGCTGGTTTCCATGGTGCAGACCCACATGAACATGGAAAAATGCAAATTATATCTATGGTCCGATTCCGAAATCGTTCTAGCCTGGTTAGAAAAGCCACCACACTCGTGGAAAACATACATATATTTCTAATCGAACCTCTCAAATACTTGACCTAGTGGGAGCAGCCACATGGCGACAAGTAGCCAGTGCCGACAATCCTGCTGATCTAAGTACAAGAGGGTGCAAACCCCTGGATCTTGCCACCACCGCGCTCTGGTGGAATGTCTTTTGATGGTTAACCGAATCCACAGATTCTTGGCCACAATCAGCAATGCGCAACATAATCGCCCCAGAAAGGCGAAAAATCGACAGCTATCATGCAATATTGGAAACAACTTAAAAAACTTAAGGTTTAAGGAGTAACTTACCCCCATTGCGATACATTGACGCACCAGGTCTTACAAAATGCAAAGGCGCGCTTATCGCATCAACCCAGACCCGCTACTTCAGTCGCGACATATCATTACTCAGAGAGTCGAAGCCGATTGATAATAAGAGCTCACTCTTAGTTCTAAACATATTTTTAGACACGAAGGGTCTGCTTCGTGCCAATGGTCGGCTCGCTAATTCAAGCCCAAGCCACCCCATCATAATACCTCAGAAGTCTCCTTTTCCCACATTATTTCTGAATTACATCCATATATTAATGTTGCACGCCGAACAGCGCCTCATGCAACATATGGTACGCCAAGAGTATTAAAGTATGTGCACGAAAAAAATTGGTCGAACATATAACACTATAAAACATATGTTTATTATTAAATTTCAGAAATATTTGTACAAGTTATAGTTTATATATAGATTTATACGAATTCAAGATATAATATTCCGGATATTTTGTTATAAACGAATAATCGTAATTTAGACTTAACATCCTTCAAAAGCGCTTGCACAGAATACTTATTGAAGTCTTTAGTGACGTTTCGCCACTTATTCCTAAATTGTCTCTCATTTTTCACTGTATGTTGCGTCTTTAACAGTTTCGGTTTAATAATGGCCCAATAAATCTCAATCGGCTTGAGCTCTGGGCAATTTGGAGGGTTTCCCTCTTTGGGAACAACAACCACTCTATTGTCTTGGTACCACTTTAAAGCGGTTTTCCCCGTTATGACATGTCGCAAGATCAGGCCAAAAGAGTACTGGATAATTTTGAAGCTTAAGTAAAGGCAAAAGACGTTTCTGTAAGCACTCATTAACATAAATTTCTTGACTTATTGTTCCATAGCCTATAAAAGGTTCACTTTTAAAGCCACACTGGCAAATGACCTGCCATACTAGAAATATTTTTGGGAATTTGTCAAGCTTTTTTTTAATTTATCAGAAACATTTTCCCTTTTGTTTGCTGTATAAAATTGTCGCCCTCGAATTAGTTTAAAGTCCGTTTTTACATAGGATTCATGTTAAAGTTAGGCATGAACTTTTCATATAATTGCCGAGCACGTCGTTTTGCCAAAACATGTTGGTTACACTAGTTTACAGTACATTTCTTGCCGAAGAAATTTTAGCTGTTGCTGACTACATATAATATGCTATTTCCAAAAATATAATTTAAATATTTTTATCAGCTTTAGTTTCGGAGTTTCAACTATGTAGGTATTACACAGAAAAAAACATGTATTTATTAAGAAAAATTTTATTAAGAAAAATGATTAATCATTAAGTTCTAAAAAAATTCGTTTTAAAGCTCTTCTTCGATGTGTAGACTTTGGAAAATGACGCATTAGAGACCAACAATAGTCAGACATCATTTTTATCCCAGAAACCCTGATAGCGCTCTTCCATGACGCGTAAGTCTTGATGCATACGCTCTCCCTGCTCATACATACATATCGTCACCTGAAATGCAAAATAACGTATCATCAAAAAATTCGAAATTGAGTGTCTTATCGATTACGGTTCACTACTTCAAATTACATACATAATATTACATATGTTCAACATTTTCAGGTTCTGTGGTCAGATATAAACCAGTTTTAACCAATATTAAAATTTTGTTTCACTCATGTTCCATTTTATTTCATGTTTCATTCATGCAACTGTAAATTTCCGAAAATGTTGTTACGTTATTTTGCATTTCAGGTGACAATACATTTAAGGCTACGTTTTGAGCTGTCAATGAATAAACGCCAGTCGTTTGGTTCGTATCGCTTCAAGCCCATTTTTATCAACAAGTTTTTGATATCTGAAAAATATCTTTTTTTCTTCGGAAAAATAACGCTGTAATTCTGCATCTCTTTCACGATAAAAACTTATTATAGTATCCGTGGGTAGCAAGATTTTTTCTTTTAATCTTGATGCTAACAATTCTGAAGCTTGTTTAGAAAAATTTAAATCTCTTACGAGACCATTCATTTCATTTTGGGAAAAGTGTTTTTGCTCATTAGACATATGTACCTTCAAAATCAGCATCAGTTTGTGATGAGCTTGGTCTTTCAATGTCTTGCTCTGAAGAGCTAGGTGAACGCTGCACTGGACGTTGAACACAACTAGTACTTGGGTACTGCCATTTCGCTCGATTTTTAGTGTTTAAACCGTTTATGTTCACACTACAAAAATAACAGTCTACGAGATGATTTTGTGGTTCTCGCCAAATAGTCGGTGTTCCAAATTTAAAGGCACTTCTTTTACCATTTTTCCATAATCTTAAATATTTCACACAAGATTTACAAACACAATTGGCAGCCCAAGAATTCTTATTTTTATCCAAGAGCACCTCAAAATAGGTATTTTTCACCAACTCTGATATTACTTTTCTACAATTTTTAAACACATATTCTCCGCATATGTAGCAAAAATGATCTGGTTTATTTAAACAACGTCTTCTTCAACTACTCATGACGCAAAAACTTGAGAAACTAATCTTAACACAGTAAAATACGTCTGTTTTCGATTAATATATATGCTTAAATGATAAAAATCAAAAACAAAGTAACTCGAGCTGCTCAAAAATTTTTGAGGGTAGATTTGACAAAAACAAGTAATAAGTGACCCATATCAATCGCAGAATTCGCGGCAACAGATAAAAAGTTCAATACTGTAAGCTAGTGCTATCAATGCGGTTTGGTTCTGCATTCACTTTGAAGGAATGTTCGTTTGCGCACTTTCTGTACATTTGAAGGTGACAAAAAAAAGGTTTTTTGGCGACATCTTGTTCTAAAAGTCCAGGATTTCATTTCGAATAGGTCAACACTTTTTCAAGGAAGGTAGTGGTAGAAAAGAAGGACTTCAAAAGCAAAAGTGGAGGCCTTTCTATTGAAAAAATTTTGACCTATTTGAAATGAAATCCTGGACTTTCAGAACAAGATGTCGCCAAAAAAGTGCAAATGAACTTCAGCTATAAATAACTTCAAATCTCATTTCAAGAAGCTAGCCGGCAGCTACAAATTTAATTATGAAGAATTCATGACATTATTAGCTAAAATCGAAGTCGTTCTCAACTCACGGCCACTCACAGCACTCTCGCAAGATCCCTCCGACTCCACAGCCCTAACTCCAGGGCATTTTCTAAAAGGAGCACCCATTCTGGCCACACCTGAGCCAGGCGTGGGTCGCTATCCTTATTAAATAGATGGGAAAAAATTAAAATTCTCCATCACAATTTCAGTAGCCGATGGAAAGAAGACTATATAAAGGACCTCCACAAGAGGTACCGATGGAAAAGTACAGAAAGTGCGCCAAAAGTTGGAGATTGTGTCCTGATTCATGACGATTGCCTGCCACCTACCGAATGGCCCGCATAGAGAAGCTTTACCCAGGAATCAGGAAAGCTAACAAGACCGCTCGTCAAACTATACTTCTTACCGACCGCCGATAACCGCGAAACGAAAACCGATAAACCGCTTAGGTAAACCGAATAAAAAAAAAATAAATTTATATACTTGTATTTACACATAGCCAATAAAGTCCGCGTTCACCTGACACATTTTTTTAAGTGAAGTAAAAACACTATGTTAATAGGCAATTCAGTTTAAATTGTTTAATTTCTTCTTTATATTCTTAAGTTTCAAATGCAAAAACAAAAATATATATTCCTATTTTCACTTTTGTGATAACTGGATTTTAGTGTAACAACAAGTAAACATAGGCACCACAAAGTCTGCGTTCAGTTTGCTTAAATTGGAAATACCATTACTTTTCACGAATTTGTTTCTTCTTTTTGCGTAGGATCTATTACGCGTTTTAATAATCTTATCTTATATACTCGTAGTTTATAAAAATGAATCGCAAAATGTGTTGCTAAGCGCATAACTCAACAACGCCTGGACCAATCTTACCAAATCTTTTTTTTAAATGTTCTTTGGGGTTCAGGGATGGTTTTTACGGCAAGAAAACGTCGAATAATTGCCGGAAAACCCCTAAAAACAGCCATTTTCTTTTTCCCACACAAACGAATGAATGTTTGTTTGTTCATAGTTTTTACGGCAAGAAAAGTTCGAATAATTGCTGGAAAACCCCTAAAAACAGCTCTTTTCTTTTCCCATACAAACGAATGAATGTTTGCTTGTTAGTAACGCAAAAAGAACGCCTGCACCTATCTTGATTAAATTTTCAGAGGTTGTTCGTTGTTGATAGGCGAAGGTTCAGAAATAAAAATACCTAGCAAAATAATAGGAAAAGTCGGAAAATTGGATAATTCCAAAAAGTAACTTTTTTCCATACAAATTTTTTTCAATGTTTGTTTGTTTTGTTTTTCAATATTTTGATCTGTAAATTATTTGAATCGTTCAATTTCGGTCGCAAGCTTTCTAATTTCGGCTATTCAAAAGAAAAATTATTGAAAATTATTCAGTGAAAACTTTACATGTGTTTCACACAAAGTGATCAATTGCGAAGAGGTCGCGCTAATATCGGTCGGCGTTCTTTTTGTCACCAACGTACGGCAGCCCAAGGCAAGGCAAGGTTAGAAGTACTCCCAGGATGCGGTGACATACGTGCGGAATTATGAATCGTGGTCAATCAGCAAGCAATCGCCACGATGTCACAGCACGCCTTTTCAAACAACAGTTACGATGTTTGATGGACTTTATCTTGAAGCAACGTATATGTGGTGCTGTTAGAGGGTAGATGTACTCTGTTGTGTGGCAAAAGAAAGGTTTGCCGCACGCAAACATTCCTTTTTGGATGGTGGTTACACCAGATCAAATTGATGAAATCATTTCTGCTGAATTAATGATGCAGAGAAAGATCCAGTATTATACGAAGTGATGAAAACCAATATGGTTCATGGGCCTTGCGGACAATAAATGCACCAATCACTATCCACGCGCTTTTCTTTCGGAAATACAAACTAGAAATGATGGATATCCACTCTATCGGCGTCGCTCACCAGACGACAATGGCAGAACATTCCGCATTCTATTTAGAATAGTTAATATCGAAGTTGACAACACACGGATCGTAACATTTTTATTATTATTGTCTAATTAACATTCAAAACTCATATCAATGTTGAGTATTACAGTTTGCTGTAATCGATAAAATACGGAAGCAACATGGCGGTTATTGGTCTTGAACGATACGGTCGATACGTGAACTGCAATAAAGCGCTTTGTTGGATATTTACTTTTGCAATTCAGGAACGTTTTTCGACTGTTATTAATTAACATTTACGAATTTTTTCTCAACTTTCGCCAGTGATCCCTTCGCGAGAACTTTGCTCTATTCGGAAAAACCTTGATATTATACCTGGAATGCATCGTCGAAGAAACAGTTACGCAAAAAGCAAAGACAACCAGTAGATGGACATCCAGTTGTGTTATCAAATAATGCATTAGGACGAATTTACACAATCCAATGTATTGTGTCCATTTACACAAATTACTTTTACTATACCCTCGTTTTTATTTTCTTTATGTACATTATTTGCATTAGGCTTAAGAGCTTTATTATTCGATATTTTATTTACTTTCACGTTTTTCTTTTCGGGCCACTCGTCTGTTTTATGTGTTGTACGTTGGCATTTACTACACCTTGTCTTTTTCTGTGGTTCAGGGCAATTAATCGCGTAATGACCGAATTTAGCGCAATTATAACATTTTATTTCACTGAACGAACGTTGAATATTGTTATTTACTGACAATGGAACACTTTTCGGATTTAGAGTTTGAGGTTTCACTGTGGATGACGCATTTCTCGATTTGGATGACCAGTTGGTATCATTATATACACTATAACTCATGATATCTTTTAATAAGTCTTGGCACCGATTGTATTCATTTGATATTTTACGCTTTAAATCGTTGTCGTTTAAACCGTTCACAATATGTCTCGCGATGCTAGCTTCAGTTATACCGCCTTTGTTGCCAAGTGCTAGCATTCTATAAAAATATTTGACCGGTGATTCTGTTTGAAATCGTTTCGTTCGCGATAGCTTGATATGCGTATTAGCTTCATTCAATGTACACAGAAAATCAGTTAAAAATTTATTTACAAACTGTGGCCAGTTTACAAAAACACATTGTTGTGAATCAAGCCACAATTTTGCGGATCCTCGAAGTTTTTGTTGCACCGCACAAATAAAAATTTGTTCTTGCCAGTTATATGCGTTCTTTTCGATATTTCGATACGTTTTATAAATTGAACTGAGTTTAGTGACGTTTCGCTTGTTGGGTTATATTCTGGCAACAACTCGACAATGTCTCTCATGCTATAATGAGAGGGATTACTAATTGGAACGTGATTTCCAATTGGTAAACGTATATCGGATATAATTGGAATATGTTGTGGTATGAAATTCACTCGCGTAGCCGGCGTTGTTGCATATTGGACATTTGTCGCGCTTGTATACATTGTTCGTTCGGGTGATGACATAAACGTTGGTTGGAAATTCGACGCACACGGAGTATTTTGCGCATTATTTTGTAGCTCATGCATACTCACGAGTTTCCCAATCGTTTTTTCGAGAGCTGACAAACGCTGTATCATTGTTTCGTTATAAACACTTTCACTTTCATTTTCTTTATTTATATGATCATCCAATCTTTGCGCCAGTTGGACTTTGGTACCAGATGTAGGCAAACCTGCATTCCTACACTTGCTTCTTAACTCTTTTAACGTTGTCATTTCTTTGTTTTATTACTTAGTTCGTATTAGTCTAATTAGGATATTTCAGTGATTAGTCGTTTGAAAATGAATAGCATTCAGCAAAGTTGCTGCCACAAAGGCGAGTGTGGAAATCGAAAATGTGCAAATGAAGAAAGGAAAGAAGTAATGATGCGACACTACAAATTTGAATTTGAACCGTTGAGCAAAGCGACAAAGCGTATGTCACCAGCTCCGATGTTCACGGGAGTCTCAACAAATGTTAGGTTATATAAGATGGCTACGTATTAGCCAAATAGAATCGTTTTCACTTTTTCATTTAACACTTTTTAACGTTCGTAGATCTCACAGCAACCACATTGCATATCACTATTTCACAACGTGCACATGTATGTACTTAAGTATATATCAAACGTTACTAGACGTGTACGTTTAAGCGCGTTGGTACAATTCCACTTCTGAATATTGACACGGTATCATTTAGACATAATGATACTACTCATCTTGAGAAATTACCACATTACACATGAACAGTACAAACGTATCTCTATAGAAACAAAAATTAAGTTTATTTAAAAGAAATTATTAAAACTAATAATAGGAATGCAAATGCGATTAATTTAATAATTCAGCAGTCACGTCTTCGGTGGTTGTTGATCTACGACTTCTTTCTTACTGCTCTCGCCGAGTCGTATTTTCGGTCGCCATTAAATCAGAGGCGCATTTTGTAGCAATTATGTCCAGAGACGCATTTTTGTGGCGTGACACTATCGAGCCCGTACATCGCGAATTTCGATCGCCGTCCTGCTACGCATCCTTTTAGTGATCAAGACAGTTGCATGTCATC
Source organism: Bactrocera tryoni (assembly GCF_016617805.1). Taxonomy (NCBI): domain Eukaryota; kingdom Metazoa; phylum Arthropoda; class Insecta; order Diptera; family Tephritidae; genus Bactrocera; species Bactrocera tryoni. The sequence goes on from NW_024396592.1 coordinate 177,487, forward strand.
ATTTACGCTTGTGAAACCTTTCTTCTATTCTAATCCAAGTGATTAAAACATTATTCAAATTTTTTTATATATTCTAATCTGATTGATTAAAATATTTGCGTGTCAGCATAAAGCTGGTGAACTATACTCGTATTCTGTGCAAACCCGATGTATATATTCTTAATTAGTGGTTAAAGCATTTGTCGTGTTTAAGCTTAAATAAATTTCAAAGCAAAGTTTAATATAACCCCGAGCGTTTCTACTCCCAAACAATTTGAAAGTTTCAAAGCAAGTGGTAAGTGCATGGTGCAATATTCAGGTTGTATTCAATATTGACAGCGAGCACTGATTTGGCAGCATAATTAAAATCGGATATTCTCAACCAAAATTATGGCAAAATATTCGCACAGCTAATTCATGCGGAAAATTCAGTCATACGAAATTGTATTTAAGACTGAAATTGTATGCACATCACATTAATATATGTGTATGTGTGCACCGACCAACTTGCGTCTAAATGTGGACATAAATTGCTCTATAGTGAATACTCATACGCAGCGAATGTTAAGTTGCGGTGCATTTAAGTTCTGTGAATGTTTGTGCTTAGTTCGATTGCCGTTATTTTGTAATCTCGGTTGCGTATGGGTATTGCTGGTAGTAATGTTGCGGTGGAGTGGATTTACTGAAGATTGTGCGAATACATTTGGCGTAACGTCAGTTTAGCAAAGCCCCAAGAGATCCTGTCATACGAAGTAGTAGTAATTCTGAATGACAGCTTTCTTCGCGTAATTGAGCGCCACTGTTCTCGTTCTTCTCTTGTAAATTAAAACTTCTCGAAAATGTTTACTTAATTTGACTGTTTTCTTTTTACAATGTTTTTCACGTTTAAATGAATTTTTTAGGGCTTCTATGAAGTGTGATGTCCAATGGAAATTTCAAACTTGCCAACGAAAGTATAAACTTCTTCACCGAGTCATATGCAGAAGTTCACGCAAGTGAGGAAAGTTCTCTAATTGTCATTTACTTGGGAGTGGTCAGAAACGATTCTTTTGTATATGGCTCAAGCGGCTCACGATTTCTGGTCTTATACCAAGTATACTCTGCGTAGCCAAAGAACATCCGTTTGAAGGCGAGCTAAAATGAGAAGGCGAAACATCCTCTACGCAGGGTTGCCTTTGGGATTCGCCACCTAAAAAACGCTCCCAATAAAAGGGAGCAAAAAGCACCAGAAGAGAAACCTCCTTTTGAGGACGACCATGGCAAACGAATTAAGGATAACGATTTGAGGGCATGCACATGGAATGTGCGGTCCCTTAATTGGGAAGATGCCATTGCCCAGGTGGTTGATATCCTCGATAGAGTGAAGGCTGATATTACTACCGTCCAAAAAATGCGATGGACGGGACAAGGACTGAGTCGAGTATGAGAGCTGCTCCCGCCACGATGTCAAAATCGTGCTTGGTGACTCTAATGCCAGGTTGGGCAAGGAAGGTATCTTTGGCACAACAGTCGGTAAATTCAGCCTCCAGGAGGAAATATCTCCAAATTGGTTGAGTCTGATCGATTTCGCCGGGGTCCGAAATATGTAGTATTAGACTCCAGTATAGAAAAATTCACCAAACTACCTGGATGTTTTCCGATTGAAAATCTACGAACCAGTTTGATCATTTTGTGATAGGCAGAAGACTCGTCCCAGTGTTTTAGAGGTGCGTACGCTCCGAGGTCCTAATATTGACTCAGAACACTATCTTGTTGCAGCCAAGATACGCACCCGCCTCTGTGCAGCAAAAAACACACATCAACAAACAAAAATAAGATTCGACGTCGTGAAGCCGCAATCATAACAAATAGCCGAACGATTTTCTACTCGACTTTCACTCCTGCTCTCCGAGAGCACTCATAAACAACTCGGTATAAAAGAACTGTGGGACGGCATTTCAAACTCCTTACGTACAGCTACAAACGAAACCATTTGTTTTCGAAAAATGCAAAAGAACAGCTGGTACGACGAGGAGTGCCATGTCGCAGCGCAGAGAAAACAGAATTCCTATCTCGCAACGTTACGATCGACCACAATACGTGTGGGGTGGGATAGATACCGAGAGTTGAAGAGGGAAGCGAGACGCATTTACAGACAAAAAAAAGAGAGAGGCCGAAATGCGTGAGAATGAGAGCTTGACAAGCTAGCCGACAGGGGTAATGTTGGAAAATTCTACGAAAAAACGAAAAGTTTCAAGACCGGACCATACTTTTATAGAACCCAAGAAGATGATCTAGTAACCGATGCCCGGAGCATACTAAAATTTTTTTGGCAGCTCGAAAAGGAGCTGCCGTTATGCGGCGATGACTGAATTTGGTATCGCCGCAAAATTATACGACTGTGTAAACTGACGTTGAACAACAGCAAAAGTTCCGTCAGAATCGGGAAAGACCTCTCCGAGACGATATCAAACGAGGTTTCAGACAAGGCGACTCCCTATCGTTCGACTTCGTCAATCTGTTGTTGGAAAAAATAATTCGAAATTCAGAACTTAATCGACCAGGTACAATCTCCTATAAGAGTGTACAGCTGCTGGCTATGCCGATGATATTGATATCATTGGCCTCAACACTCGCGCCGTTAGTTCTGCTTTCTCCAGACTGGATAAGGAAGCAAAGCAAATGGGTTTGGCAGTGAAGAGAATGAAATATCAACTGTCATTAAACAAACAGTAGACGGATTCGCAACTAGGCTCCCAAGTCACTGCTGACAGTCTTAATATCGAAATTGTAGATAATATAACCTATGTATATTGAAATCAGCATTAACAGCAACAGCAATGTCAGCCTCGAAATCTAACGCAGAATAACTCTTGCTAACAGGTGCTACTTTGGACTGAGAAGTAAAGTCCTCTCTCGACGAACAAAAGGCAAACTCTAAAAGTCGCTCATTATTCCCATCCTGCTATATGGTGCAGAGGCATGGACGATGACAACATCTGATGAGTTGATGTTACGAGTTTTCTGGAGAGAGATTCTGCGAAAAATTTGTGGTCTGTTGCACGTTGGCTACGGCGAATATCGCATTCGATGGATCGATGAGCTGTATGAGATATACAACGACATTGATATAGTTAGTTTAAGAGACAGAAGCTGCGCTGGCTAGATCATGTCGCACGTATGGACGAAAACACTCTAGCTCTGAAAGTATTCGACGAAGTACCCGCCGAGGGAACCAGGGGAAGAGAGAGACCTGCACTCCGTTGGAAAGCTTGATGGTTTCTTTTATGAAAACCTAATCGGAGAAGTTGAGGGAATAAACGATAAGACCGTTTCTATGGTTGCTTCTTTCTTCAAATTATTTGTAGCTTAAGGCAGTATTTCATTCTTTAATCGTATTAACAATCTTAAAAAAGATCCCTCGGTGTCATATCCTGAAAGCAAGTATTTATATTCGTATTAGTTGCTGTTTGTTTTTCTCGATCGTAAGTTTTGAACTCATACTTTATGTTTTTGTATTTATTTTGTATTTTTTATATTTATGGATAGTATGAAAACTATTTATTATAAGGGCTGAATACACTTTTTTGTTTATCAAATACATGGCAGGTTTCCAATCGTGTGTCGCGTCACGAAGGTCCTCATCAAAATCTTTCAATCCAGGTAGAAAAAGTTATTAAGCATGGCTCTATAGCGTTCTCCCCTGACTGTAATATTATGACCGGCTTAATTTTTAAAGAATTCTTTACCAATAATTCTCTCTGCCCATAGAGCCCTTAAACAGTGACATTTTCTGGATGCAACGGCGTATCAAAAATGGCTTGTGGGTAATCATCGCTGAAAATTTTTGGCCACGTCATTATGAGCTCATTAACCGTATTTGTAACGCGCTTGATGATCGTTCGGCTTTAATTCTTGTACGAGTTTGATTTTGTAATTCTTGAAGTTGGAGAGATCAGATGGAGAAGCATATGGCTCCACTTGGCATTTCGAATTGGCGCCAAGCAGCCACAGGAAAAAATTACTGGCGCACTGTTGTTAACAACGTTTACAAACTCGTTAAGGACATTGTGAATCGATAGGTTCTTAAAACAGTTAACTGAGTCTAAAAAATTCAGATGCAAATTTGGCCATGTTATTACTAAGACAATGAATATTTCTCTTTAGCAAAGCTTTCCTACACAAGTTATTAATTCCTATCTATTTCCCCGATTATACATACATTATTTATTGTTTACGTAGAAGCTAAACAGTTGCCATCCGCACTACAACCATATCGGGCAACATATGGCACAAACATATCTGCATGCCTCCATCATCAATCAGTGATCAATCAGTTTAACCTCCTTGCATCCATTTTTGCACTCCAACAACGTCGCTTGAAAGGTCCAGAGGATACCGCTCAACAACGCCACAAGCTTACCAAATTAAAACGTGAATGCGGGAGTAAATGTCAACTGCGAGGAGCACAGAAGGGCGTCGTGATAAAATAGCATGAACAAGAGCAGTTGCAATTCATTGGTTGAAAGGTAATATGCTCGAGGGGTAGAACGATTTGCAAAACTTTTCGACGAGCAAACTTACGATTCAAACACCCACATATACGCACATTCTCATTCAGGCAGGCCAATTAAGTTTGTTTGCGAAACTTTTAATTATCGTTTGGCCAAGTTGTCCGATCTGGGTAAACAATACGAGTAGAAGCACATGCATAAATGCAGCTGGAAAGGCAGAACAGCTCGTGCACACATTAACGCATGCATACATTTGTGCGGAGGCAAGAGGTTTTGTTAGTGTGAAAAAAGTTATGGCCAAGTGATAATGAGCCGTATAAAAGAGTACTGATTGATGATTTCCCGCTTAAAATGCATGAATTAAATATATGGGATAACGCGTGGTGCTTTTCGCTCAGTTGTCAATTTTATTCTGCTTATTCTTTTTCAAACTACTTCTATTTATACTTATGCTAATACTGACGCGCAGGTCAGTTGTTTTTCAAATCTTATGTGTACAAATTAACTTTCCTGGTGTGGGAAGTATTAAAAAAATATATTCCGTTCCGCTACGCGCGGTAGAAATTAAACAAAGTGTTGGTTTGAGTGACAATATATGGTGCGCTTTGATCATCAAGATGATCACTCAATACGCTTGCCGATTATACACTGATCTTTATTGGTAAAAGCACTTATATTTATATTCTTATAATTCTATGCTTATTACTAAAGATGCTTTGGCATTACATTAAGTGATGAAATGCCAGAGCATTGGATTTCAATTATTCTCATTATCAAAACAAATAATGGAATATTATTTTGCTTACTTATCAAAACAAGTGATATATTGATTTCTTATTAATTAAAGTATTCTGCTGACCAAGCAGTAATACTGTGAGAAGATACAATTTGTTTACATTTATCGTTAAGTATCTGTGTGGCTGCTGCCGTTAACTCCCCCCTCTCTAAGATGAATCGTCCCCGATTCAGTATCATTTTTGATATTTTGTAAATGCTCTCTAAAATAGCATTATATGACAATTCTTGAAATTTTAATTTTTGCTTTGCTTATTGGTTTTATATATTTTTTTAATTTTAAAATCTTATAGATTATGTATATTGTTATTAATAGTACAAGTATTACAATTATGTACCAGAAAAGTGAATGATTTTTAAATTCTTTAATTCTTTTCGTTCAAAATATTTATGTTTTCAAATTCAAATTCTTTGTTTTTTGTTTCAATGTATTCTATAATTTCAAAGTTATTAATATGATTATTTTTAAATAATTCCAAATTTTACAATCAATATTTTCGTAAGTTATATTATCAATATTTGTATAATTTTCAAATGTTACAAGATAAACTCCATTTATGGCAGAGTCATCTATAGTATGATTTCAGAGACTAATATTGCTCCTTCTTTAATTATATCTATGTCTTTATGTTTTTCTTTAATTTTTTACATTTCCCTTTTTTATTGGACAAAATATCTGATAGTCAAGTATTTTTATTATTAATTTTACAATAAGTATTTATCATTTCTCTTTTACAGTTTTTTAATATTTATATATTCTTTTTGCATTTGCAATTTCATTATCAATTATTAATTTACCATCTTTTTTTGTGTATCTGCTCTTACTTCATAATATTTGCAATCATACGTATATAATTTTCGATACTTAATATATATAACTATTACATCTTTGTTTTGTACTATTTTATAATTTGAAATATCTATTAAATTAGTTATTGTCAATCGTCCATGTTCATTTTTAATTATGCTTTTAATCTTGTCTAAATTTAAAATTGTCGTGTTTAAAATACCCTTTTTTCCTATAGCTATTGTATCAATCATAGTTTGTAATTCAGTTATTAGGAACTAATTTTTCGTTTCGTTAGAATTTTAATATTTGAGTTTTCATTAATGTTATTGATTGTTTCAGTTAATTGGTTAATAATTCCAAAAATTTTAGAATTTGTTGTGTATTGTTTATTATTATTGTTAATTAATTCGTTTAATTTATTATTTATTAACACTAGGTCGTCATGGTCTGGTGTTCCTGCTATCCACTTCCATAATGTACCTATTTCATTTATTCCCCTCCTATATCTTGTATCTTTAATTTGTAGTTGTTCTAATAAAGTTTCTATGAGTTCTATTTCCGGATCTGTGTCTAAATCGTTAATATATGCTTTGTCTTGTTCAGTATTTTATTTAAAATTTCTATATCTATTTTTTGTAATAATAATTTGTGTCTGAACTTTTAAGTTCTCTAAAGTATGTTAAATTAGTGATGTGGAAAATATCTCCGTAGTCATTATACAGGGCTACATATCCGTCTTCTAATAACACGTAATCTTCTCTTGTGTAGTCCACAATGTCTATCATTATATTAGTAATTAATGTTAGAATAATTAAAGGTATCATCGTCTAAAAATATATAATCAAGGTTTAATATTATCTTTATGTACTATTCTATTCCTGTAGTTAATTCCAACTTTATTCCCTAAGTCTTATTTTACTACCTGTTTTTTGTATCAAGGATTTAGTTTATTTCTCTCTCCTGTAATCTTTTCACATATAACATCTCCACATAAATATGTTTTATTAATTATATTTTTATTGTGTCTTTCTAGCGTCTTAGCTTGTGCTGATAAAAGTTTGGTAAAATATCATGAGAGACTTTATTAAAAAGTACTTCAAATGGTTTCTCATTAGTTACCGAATGAATAGTTTTATTATATTGTTGGGCAGCTCTAAATATTGATTCGGTAAAGCTTTTTAAATTATATTCTTGTTAAATACATCGCGAAATTTCAATTATTGTTGAATGCACCCTCTCAATTTGACCATTCGTAGTACTATGATTTGGGTTACAAAAAAATATTTCTATTTGAAGTCTCTGCATCAAGGACTTAAATTGTACCGTAGTGAATCCTGGTTAATTATCAATTGTTGAATTCTTTATATTAGGGAAGCCTTGTAATATTTCTAACACTTTATCTTCTAAATTAATCTGATCTTCAATTCCTTAATAACCAAAAATTTTGAATAGCTATCTATACACGTAATGAATTTTAAAGATTGCGCATAGAATATATCCATGTGTATCTGTACTCCTTCCTCTGTGGGTATTGGAACCTCTCCAATTGGTATTTTTATAGGATGTCTATCATATTTGTTTTTATTACATATTGCAATTCCGACATATTCTTTAAATTGTTTTCTCATTTCAGGCCAATAATATTTTTTTGTAAATTTGATCCAAATTTTCTTGGTAACTTCTATGTGCTCGTGTATGCGTTTGTTCAATTATAATTCCTTGGTCTTCTCTGTTCGTTATGTCAATTGCAAAATTTTTCGTATATATGAATTTATTAGTAAATGTTTCTCTTATTTTCGCTTGTATTTCGTACAGATCCTCTATTGAGCAATGTATTGCCGTAACTATATTTGGTTTGATGTATTCCTTTAATATTGTGATTAAATTATCAACAGTATCGTATTCAATTAAATGTCTAATTTTCCCAAATTCTTGAATTTGCTCATGTATTGTAAATCTATTTTTACTTAGTAAAATTTGTTGTTTAAATTGGTTTAATGGTTTTTTTGTCTCGGGTATCTGAGTATGATCACTACTTTCAGCTGAATGTTGGGTTACTGTGGTTGACGATTCGTCGGATAAATTATTAAGAAATTGTCGTGATAGAGCATCTGCTACCACATTTGTTTTACCTGGTTTATATATAATTTTTGCTCCATATTCTCCAATTAAAGCATGCCATCTTTTCATTTTGGCATTTGGATTTCTAGGTGAGACTGCAAATGTTAGTGGTTGGTGATCGGTATGAATTTCTAAATCTGAAACTCCGTATAAATAATTTCTTAGATTTTTTAATGCCCATACGATAGCGTATAGTTCTTTTTCATTAGTCGCATAATTTTTTTCTGTTGAATTTAATGTTTTAGATATAAATGTAATAGGTTTGCCCCCTTGGCTTAAGACTCCACCAATAGCTTCATTTGATGCGTCTGTCGTTAATATAAATGTTTCGTTAAAATTTGGTTGAATTAATTCGACTTGATCTACTAATATAGACTTCATTTTCTCAATTGCCAAAAGTCCTTCTTGTTCCAATCTAATTTTAATTTTTTTGGACATATGTTGTGAAACTCTTCCGTTTTCACCTGATAAATGTATTGTTAATGGTTTTGCTATTTTAGCATAATTTTTAATAAACTTCCTGTAATATCCAATCATTCCTAGGAAACTTCGTAACTGTCGTAAAGTTGTTGGAACCGGAAAATTTAAAATTGTTTCAACTTTTTTTGGATCTGTCTTTATAACATTCTTTGCAACAATATATCCCAAAAATTCTACTTCTTCTTGGTAGAATTTAGATTTTTGTAATGAAATTTTCATATTTGCGTTTTTTAGAACTTCTATTATTATACTTAAATGTTTTTTATGTTCCTCGAAGCTTTTTGAAAATACGATTATATCGTCAATATAAACGTGACAAAATTTTCCAATAAAGTCCCTTAAAACATTATCCATCGCCCTTTGAAATATACTATGGCGCGTTTTTTAAACCAAATGGCATTCTTAGCACTTCAGTATTTTCCGTTATTTTACTGAAAATGCAGTTTTTTCAATATCGTTTTAATAAGGATCTGGTGAAAACCTCGATTCCGTGATCTATTCGTGGAAAAAGATTTCGAACTTCCTAAATTTGAAAGTATTATATTGCTATCCGGAATTGGATATTTATCCGATTTTGTTACTTCATTTAATTTTTTATAATCGATTACCATTCGCAATTTCGGCGTACCGTCTTCATTTACACCTTTTTTTGGTACAACCCAAATTGGTGAATTATATGCGCTCTTACTTGGTCTTATTATTTTATCTTCCATCATTTTTTTACCTCTTCGTTTATGAAGGAATTAGCAGAAAGAGGATATGGGTATTGTTTACTCCATATAGGAGTTTCAACAATTGTCGTTATTTCCGCTTTTATATCCGTTCGAAACGGTAAATTCATATTTATTGAAGAATGTATTTGATATATTTCATTTCTAATTTCTTCTCTTAAATTTTCAATTTTATCTTCGTTTATGTCGGTATTTCCTTCGACTGGCGCTTTAGAGAACTTTTCCTCTAAAGTAATTTTGTTTACATAGTTTTCCTCTTCTATATTGCCGGTATTATCATCGGCTGGCGTTGTAGAACTTCTTTTTTCCACAATATATTTTTTATTTAATTTGCCGGTATTATCATTTTCTTAAGTTTGCTGACTTTTATAAAATAAAAAATAAAAAAAATAAATAATTTGCATCGGCTGGCGTTGTAGAACTTTTTCGTTCCACAATATATTTTTTATTTAATTTGCCGGTATTATCATCGGCTGGCGTTGTAGAACTTCTTTGTTCCACAATATATTTTTTATTTAATTTGCCGGTATTATCATCGGCTGGCGCTTTAGAAGTCTTTGCTTCCAAAGTAATTTCGTCCTCCTTAACAATCTTTAACTCATCCTTACTTTCTTGATGCTCATATTCGCATTCTGGAAGCTAAATATATCCTCCTCTTTTTCATTATTTATTATTAACTTCTTTTTTCCAAGTTAATCACTGCATTAATGTCCTTCAAAAATTTGTATCCTATTAATAGGTCTGCTTCCAAATTTTCAATTTCGTAGAATATTTGTTTTTTACCGAATAATGTGATAATGTGATAATAGCGTATTATCGAAAATCCATTAATTGTTTTTACTCTCTTTTGTATATCCAATTTATTTTTATTTTTGTATATTCCCGATTTAATATAGCAACTAAGTTGCTCCTGTATCTATTAATATTTTAAAGTTTTGACCAGTAACCCTGTCATCTAGAAATATATATGGCAGAGTTAATTTTGGCCTAAAAATGATCCTCCTTAATATTATTAATGTGCTGTGTCTTAGTCGGTGGCTGCATTCTGTTGTGTACTTCCATGTGGCCTTTTTTCCAAATTGTTTTGATTAAATGTTGTTGGCTTTTGCAGCATACGGTTGCGTGTATGGATGCTTTCGAGTCGACATCCATTGGTGTAGGTCGTGGTTGGTTATTCTGATAACCCATTCTTTGGATTGTAATTTCTTTGTGGTTGGACTTGGGAACCGTAGAAATTATTATTCAAATTACCATTATTGAATCTGTTGTTATTATAAGTATATTGCCCGTTATTATTGTTAGGTTTTTGAATTGTTTTGGTTTTTTCCAAATTGTAATGCGAAGGACGCTCGCATATTGTTAGACTCTAACTCTTGTGCTTTTGCTAAAGCATTTGGTAAATCGCTTGGCGATAGAGAAAATAGTATATTAGCTAAATTTCCGTTTAGTCCCGTTATAAATGTGCGTAAAGCATCCCGCCTATTTTTAGCATTGAATTCCTTAGTTACGGCGCTATCTGATCCGTAAGTCATTATGGTTTTATTTATTAGCAAGGTTAATTTCTCATTAACCTTATTATATTATTCAATTATAGAGTAATTGCCTTGACGCAGAATACTCATTTCTTGCTCGATTACATATGAGCTGGTACGCTTATCGGCGTAAGCGAAATCTAATCGTGCTAGAATAACATCAAAATTTAGGACTGTTCCGTGGTTGGACAAGATGTCATTAGCATCGTGAGTGATTTTATTTCTTAATATAGTTAATGCAGCAAAATACCTACGGCTGCCTCTTATGTATAAGCTCATTGCGTTGTTAGCCGATTCCCTCCAGCTAACATATTTATTTTGCTTTCCCCCAAATTCTGGTAAAGATTTTATTACTTCTAGGGATTCGTCACAGCGAATCTCTGAATTTATTACTTCAGGTTTGTAATCTGTTATTGTTGTCGACTTCGTTAAGTCTTCTATTTGTCTGCGCATTTCAGATATTTCTAATCTAAGTGATGCATTCGTTGCGGCAATTAGTCTTGCGACTAAGGTCTCATTTTCGCTAGTTAGAGCCATTTTTATTTATTAATTTTCCTTTTCTTTTTTATTTTAATTTTTATTTTTTGATCCTTTCTAGGAAAGGAGACTCTTCTATTCTGGAGGGTCTGAAGTTCAGAATCGCAGAATTGAGTTTTTGTTATAAACCGGAGGGTCCCCCTTGCGGTGGTGAATCGCGGTTTTTTTTTTTTTAAATATTTTATTATTTGGCTGGTCGAGCCTTTATTTAAAATTTTTAAGATTTAATTTTGTACTTTTTTATTTTTGATCCTTTCTAGGAAAGGAGACTCTTTTATTCTGGAGGGTCTGAAGTTCAGAATCGCAGAATTGAGTTTTTGTTATAAACCGGAGGGTCCCCCTTGCGGTGGTGAATCGCGGTTTCAAAATATTTTATTACTTGGCTGGTCGAGCCTTCAATGATTCTTAATAGTTTAAACTTAATTGCTAAAATTGATTGTCTTATATATTAATGTACTAATATATTTGATAAATGTGGATAATAAAATCTTACTCCCCTTCTTCTCCCTCGTCTCTTGTGGTGTGTTGTAATTTCCTTGAGTCCTTGGTTTCCCTCGATGGCTACGCCGCTGCTTGACGTGCAATGCCTAATGATGTTTTTTTTGTTTTTTAAATATTTGTATTTTGTGATTTAAGTCACTCTTTACTTTTTTATTCACTGTTAATTTTTTTTAAAAAATTTGTTCTTATTTATTCTGCGATTGCTCACTTTACTTCAAGTTTGGTTTGGCTTTTCTCCCTATTCTTGGGATACTTGTTTTTTTCTTTTTAATTTTTAATGCGTTATTCACATATGTACTACCTCTCGCACGAGGTTTATGCACGTTTACCGGTTAGTGTTCACTAATCGCGACCGTTATGGTTCTAGGGATACATTTCTCTCCTTTATACGACGAACACGTGCCTTAACGTTGGGCGCCAATTAACTTTCCTGGTGTGGGAAGTATTAAAAAAATATATTCCGCTCACGCTACGCGCGGTAAGAAATTAAACAAAGTGTTGGTTTGAGTGGACAATATATGGTGCGCTTTGATCATCAAGATGATCACTCAATACGCTTGCCGATTATACACTGATCTTTATTGGTAAAAGCACTTATATTTATATTCTTATAATTCTATGCTTATTACTAAAGATGCTTTGGCATTACATTAAGTGATGAAATGCCAGAGCATTGATTTCAATTATTCTCATTATCAAAACAAATAATGGACATATTGGATTTTGCTTACTTATCAAAACAAGTGATATATTGATTTCTTATTAATTAAAGTATTCTGCTGACCAAGCAGTAATACTGTGAGAAGATACAATTTGTTTACATTTATCGTTAAGTATCTGTGTGGCTGCTGCCGTTAACTTACATATCTACTTCTAACAAAGGAATGGAAATATTAATGGTTTTGGGTCTATTTGTATTTACATTCTTATTGTTCTTATTTTTACTGATAATGAAAAGTAATACTGACGCGCAGGTCAGTTGTTTTTCAAATCTTATGTGTACATATCTACTTCTAACAAAGGAATGGAAATATTAATGGTTTTGGGACTATTTGTATTTACATTCTTATTGTTCTTATTTTTACTGATAATGAAAAGTATTTGTACACATGTGTGACTATCTACAACTAGTACTTATAACTATACATAAATATTTATGTTGTCTTAGCTGCACTTAAGTTGTAAACAATGTACTCGTATATGTAAACATGTACGTATAACCAAATACATGTGTAACTGTCTATAACTCATGAACTACGAAACAGATGGTGATAGTGGACGATTAGTGAGTAAGTGATGAAATGGTGCAATGTGTATTTATCATATAAGGACATGACTTCAATCCTTCAGTTTTTATGGCAGCTATTTCTTATAGTTGTCCGAAATTGTTGATTTCGACAAATTATCAGCTTTTTGTGAAGAAAAGTGTTACAAACTTCGTAACTTAATATATCCAATTTACGGTAGCAAAATGACAGTGACAGCAATCATTGAAATGTGTCCAGAAAACGTAGAATTGCGGTGCTCCTCATTACTACCTAAAGAAATAGTGTTCAAATTCTCAAAAGAATCGGTGCATTGGCCGAAAAAAAACTACACTTACGTCGTAAGATCTACATGCTGTGGTATTGATGAGAGAACAAAAGTTCTCACGAAATAGCCAATATTTTCGAAAAACTACATAGCACAAGTACTACGAAACAAGCCACACTTATCGAAAAGAAATGTGGCAAAACATTTACGATATTCCATAGAGTATATGATAACGTATTTTTCTATTCTGTAAATTTTACAGATGAGTCCAAATTGGTTCTATTTAGATCTGTTGGTTAAGCAATAAAATTTAAAAATTAAATAAGACTCCTGGACTGGACTGGAGGCTGCTCTCTGTGATACAATAGAAGCAAAAGACGTGCAGGGTACAAAGTGTCGTCGGCAACCTAGTTTTTTATTGAAGAAGTTATGAAAAGAATGGATTACTAGGTAATATTGAAAATATATTTAGCTCCGTTAGCAGCTAAACTAAATTTAAATGGTGGCTACTAACATACTTTATTTAGGATAACGACCCGAAGCATTCTGTTGTAGTGGTTCTGGAATGGTTGTTGTTCAGCGGACTGCCACATCCTATCCTTAGTCGAGATCTCAATCCCATTGAACACCTGTAGGTGTATATTGAGATGAAGTTATGAGAGCGCAAGAGTAATAGCGAAGATGCTTTTGAATAAATGTTGGCACATATACCTCTCGAACTAACACAAAATTTTAACCATTCTACAGGGATATATGGCAAAGGTGCACATACAAAGTGGTTTACGAAAATATATTTATCTTGGAATTTTTAATTTTTTCGAGAAGAATTACGGTATTTGAAATGAATAAACCAGAAACACTTTATTTTTAAATAATCATATATCACCTGGGAACCGGAGCTTTTCGAGAAGATATGCCGCCAAAAATTCCCCACCAAGTACTCGACGTTCACCTATATTATAATATTACACCGGTTACCTCTGTATGTCTATGTGCCGGTAAGCGGCTTAGTCAAAAATTAGGGCTTAGTACCTTTTCCGATAAATTTTGTCTTCGATTATGCCGTGCCTTGGCCGGAACCTTGGACGCCGAAGCGAATATATTGAAATTATTGCTGCTAGATGACTTACGCAATATTCTAGAAAATTCATTGCCGATCATGATAATTGCTATATGTTTATTACCCAACGCTTTTGTTATCGTTTATACGACATTATTCGTCGAAATGGGGAGCTGAATGGCTTCGCCAAGTCAATGGAGGAGCAGTATTCGTTTCGTGTGTTAGTTATATTGGTCTTGAGTGCGACTTTTTTGTGTGTTTTGGGATTTTTAACGGCAACGGTTAATCAAAAGAGATATTATAGAGATATTCAGGATATTGATATTATAGCACTGTGATCAAACTGAAAGGTGAATTTTGTCCATTTCTTCTACTTCAAAGCAATCCCCTCCCACTGCAATACACTTATGCCAACGAATTTTCCAGTCATCAGAGCCATAAATTCATACAAAGTTAAAATTGAAGAATTCACTTTCAGAGCCTCACGAAATGACGGTATCTCCAACATTAATAAATATTTTGGCATGAAATGTAGCATAGATGCCACTAACAGTACGACCAACTTACAGAAAAAAAATTACTGTTTCGAGAAACACGCGAAGTATAAATTAAAAATTCTACTCATTCAATTTAATCACAGTAGTTTAGTGAGTTTAAGACGGTAAATCTGATAATTGCATCTTCTACTTAAGGTAGGTGTTTGGACTAGTTACGTTGTGTTTTAGCGTGTAAAGGTTTAGGTTACCATTACTTTATTTTCAGCTAGGTCTAACTGCGCAGAATATTCAATTCGTAAGTTGGTTAATTGGAAAGGTGGTAGAACTGCTGAACTTTGGATGCCTGAGCCCAACACTCTCAACAACAGTAAGTATTCTCTCATATATAAAAACATTGAAGGTTCTTTCGCTATATTCTTTTATGATCGTTTGAGTAATATAACTAATTAAGTTTTATATATCCTCACAGACAGACAAATGGAGCACGTCGTATTATTGCTGTGATTGGGAAGATGTTATACGTTCAATCTATTTAGATATAGACAAAAATGTAGAAAAAAATAAATAATATTTTTCAGAAATTTATAAGTAATTTGCATTTTTTTTACTTTAATAGAAACATTTTCGACAAGTAAATTCTGCCCTTAGTTCCCATTGTGATATACACGTGTCAAAGCAAATTATAATCTGTGAGATCGTTTTTGTTAAAACGCTATGGAGAAAACAAGGAGCTGTGGTTATCTATATGACCTGGTTACGAACTTAAGGACCGCTAATTTTTCAAGTTTACTGTGCTTAAAAATTCTTTCATTTGTGCGTAGATCCAACATGGCCCACTTAAGGTAACTTTGCAATATAAATTGCAGTTGTGACAAGATGAAGAATGGTGGATTTAAATTTCTATAGTAATAAAAAGAGTTTACCTGGCGACTGTCTTTTATCGGAAGTTAATTTTAAAACTCCGAAGGTTCATCTGGTAGGAAAGCTTTCTCAATGTAATACGATGTGACCTGTTGCATCACGTTGAATCGATTAACATAAGGGAAGAAAAAGTGCATTATCATTGCATGGAAGCTTGAACTGCCCTTTTGCTTTCTTTGACGAGCTGCAAAAGCCACATTTAGTCTCATTGAGAATTTGTTTGCAAAAAATGTAGGGCTGTCTTTCTCAGTATTAGCCTCTCCCTCTCTTATGCTTCGTTCAAATGATTCGCCATTGCCAATAACACCCTCATGTGCTCTGAACAAGCGAAAAACAATTATGACACAAAATACGCAGTTGTAAAAACAAAACGCGTGCAAGAATGTCAATACACATATACTTATAATACTTTAAATTCGGCTATGAAACAATTTATATTTATATTTGGAAATGCTTTTTAAAAGTCAGGGAACTTTTAATATTTTTGCGAATCAAAAAAAGCAGAAGAGTTTTTGAAGACCAAATTTTAAAAGGTTTGTCCGGAAAGTAATAGGAATGAGTCGATTTAAAAAAAATTATTGAATCAATCGTTACAATTCTTTAAAAACTTCCAAAATAGGCTCCTTCTCTGTCGATGCAGCGCTACCTGCCGATTTCCAAGCATTGAAGATGTTGTGGAAATCATTATTGGGAATAGCCTTGAGAGACGAAGTGCATACTGCTTGGATCCCCTTTGTCGTCACAAAATGCTTGCAGAAAATTGTCTCTTTATCTCGGGATCATACTCAAAGGTCCCTGACTCGTCACCTGTGATTACGTTATTCAAAAATTTGAAGTCACTTTCAGAGTATTTTCTTGGCACACTTCCACTCGCCGCAATTTCTAATCGTCAGTAACCACTTTTGAGACCATCTTCGCGCACACCTTGCGCATGTTCAAGTGCTCCGTAACAATATCATGAATTACAGATTTTGATAAATTTAATATCTGGGCAATTAAACGAGTACTTAGTCGACGGTCTGAGTTCAAAACTTCGCACACACGAGTCACATTGTCGGTGTTTGTCGAAATCGCAGGTATCCCAGCACGGTCTTCATCAGCGATCTCTTCCCGGCCCTCCAAAAAGGCCTGGTGCCACCAAAACACACTACTTCTTGCTAAAGCAACATCTGGATAAGCCTGCTTGATAACATCAAACGTCTGTGTCGCAGATTTACCGAGTTTCACAATCGCAGAAACACGTCGCGCGAAAATGTTTGTCCTGACTCTCCATGTGCTCGGAGACAACTGACAAGCCGCTCGTTCGTTAGCTAAACACCGAATCCAGCCAGTGCGCGCACGCTCCGAAGAAAAATCAGGCGGAAGAAAATCAGTCCTGTTACTACCGGACAAACCCTGAAGTATCAAATTTCATTTTAATAAATTGTTGTTATAATTACACACAACTCTTTTTTTACACGATAGATACGTTCCTCAGAAAACCGCGTAAAAAAATAGGCGTTTTCCTATAGTAAAATGGGGGATACGATCCATGTCATCTGAAAACCGCTTAAGATGAAATAAAGAACTATATTTACTTCGAAAAATCGTGTAAAAAATGTTGAAAACTATAAAATTTCAGATATGCATACAAATTGTATATTCATATGGCATTTTATTGAGCATTTAAACTTAAAATGCATAATTCATACAGGTGAAAAATTGGTAGATTAAGCAAAAACAAAAGAAATCCCTTAGTCCAGAATTAACAACAATAAAGTAAACATATTTATATAGTTACATAATTATTCGTCGCTACTTGATAACAAGCGCAATTGTTTGCGACGAACTGGACTAAAGTCGGTATCATCACTGGAGATATCCATTTCATCAGTGTAAATACCATGCGAACAAAATGTGTAGGTAAGAGTAATAAAGAGGGTATTACCCAGTTACTACTATGTGTAATGCTGCTAAATGTGGTAAAAACAAACATAATTTCAAGACAGTGATTTTGAAAACGTACTAGATTAAACATTTTTACAAAAAAAAAAAAATGTTTCAACCGTGTAACTTCAGATTGAAGAAAAACGAGCTGAAAGATATTAGAAATTGTTAATACCCAGAAGTTGCAAAAATTTCTTGAACTTGAATTGCCGGGCACTAAATTGTTGCATTGTCATTGCCTGCAAAATAACGGACTAAAGTCTAGAGCGATTATAAAAAATTGTTCCTAAATAATAAGCATCGTAAGGATCGATTAGAGTTCGCCAAACAACACAAACAATTTCCCATCAAGAATGGGAAGAAAGTTACTTGCTCCGATGAACCTAAAATTGATCGAATTGAATCAGACATGGATTGGCATACAGGTTGGTGCACAAGATCGCAACATAGGACCTGTGAATGAAATTTGGAGATGGATCACCGATGGCTTAGAGGTATTTTAACGGAAATGTACTGGTTGTATTTCGGCGGAGGGCTTATATCTTTCAAGTTTGAATATATTCGGATTCGTACTCCCATAAGGAGATATTTCCATGAAGGATAACGATCCGAAACATCTACTAGTCCCCTGATTTGAACCCCATTAAGCAGCTTTAGGTCATTTCAAAGGGAAATTTTTGTTGAAAAAGATGCTGAATTGTAGAAGCAATTTTTCTTTTATAAAACTCATGTGGCGGTCACACAAGATATTAACGTGGCAAACTTAACATGCCTTGTTTTTTTTAGGGAATCGCCTTGTCTGAAACCTCTTTTGGTATCGAACGGCTCGGAGAGATCCTTCCCGATTCTGACGGAGCTTTTGGTGTTGCTCAACGTCAGCTTACACAGCTGTGTTACTTTTGCGACTATGTATACCAAATTTAGACATCGCGGCACATAAGCAGCTCCTTTTCGTGCTGTCGAAAGCAGCTTCGAAATCGACGAAGAGGTGGTGTGTGTCGATTTTTCTTTCACGGGTCTTTTCCAAGATTTGGCGCATGGTGAATATCTGGTCGGTTGTTGATTTTCCAGGTCTGAAGCCACACTGATAAGGTCCAATCAGTTTGTTGCCGGCGGGCTTTGATCTTTCACACAATACGCCCAATGGAACCTTATACGCGATGTTGAGGAGGCTTATCCCACGGTAGTTGGTGCAGCATGTGGGATCTCTCTTTTTGTGGATTGGGCAGAGCACACAAAGAAGCTGATGCATGCTCCTTATCAGTTTTTCGCCGCCGTGTTTAAACGTCGGCCCCCACCGCTTTATTATTCTTCAGGTGGGTAAATGATATTCGAACTTCTTCCATAATTTAAGAATGCTCTGGGCATCGGTGACTAGATCACCTTTGGGGGTTCTACAAGAGTGTGCTCCGGTCTTGAAACCTTCTGTAAGCCGCCGCATTTTTTCGTAGAATTTTCGAGCATTACCCCTGTCGGCCAGCTTATCAAGCTCTTCGTACTAACGCATTTCAGCCTCTTTCTTTTTCTGTCTACAAATGCGTCTCGCTTCCCTTTCAACTCTCGGTATCTATCCCATCCCGCACGTGTTGTGGTCGATCGTAACGTTGCGAGGCAGGCAGCCTCTTTTCTTTCCGCTGCTACACGGCACTCCTCTTCGTACAAACTGTTCTTTTGCACTTTCCGAAAACCATTGGTTTCGGTAGCAGCTGTACGTAAGGAGTTTGAAATGCCGTCCCGCAGTTCCTTTATACCGAGTTGTTGACGAGTGCTCTCAGAGAGCAGGAGTGCAAGCCGAGTAGAAAATCGTTCGGCTGTCTGTTGTGATTGCAGCTTCTCGACGTCAAACCTTCCTTGTGTTTGTTGGCGTGCGTTTTTTGCTGCACAGAGGCGGGTGCGAATTTTGGCTGCAACAAGACCAAGGACCTCGGAGCGCTTGCACATCTGAAACACTGGAGAAGTGTCTTCCGTCTATCACAACGTGATCGATCTGGTTGGTAGTTTTTCGATCTGTAGACAGCCAGGTAGCTTGATGAATCTTCTTATGCTGGAATCTAGTACTACAGATAACCATATTTCGGGCCCCGGCGAAGTCAATCAGCCTCAACCCATTTGGGGATGTTTCGTCGTGGAGGCTGAATTTACCGACCGTAGTGCCAAAGATACCTTCTTTGCCCACCCTGGCGTTAAAGTCGCCAAGAACGATTTTGACATCGTGGCGGGGGCAGCTCTCATAAGTGCGCTCCAAGCAATCATAAAAGGCTTCTTTGGTTACATCGTTCTTCTCT
Source organism: Bactrocera tryoni (assembly GCF_016617805.1). Taxonomy (NCBI): domain Eukaryota; kingdom Metazoa; phylum Arthropoda; class Insecta; order Diptera; family Tephritidae; genus Bactrocera; species Bactrocera tryoni. The sequence goes on from NW_024396592.1 coordinate 197,668, forward strand.
TCCGTCGTGTCAGCCTTTCTTTTCACGAGGACATCAACCAGCTGGGCAGCGGCACCTTCCCAATTAAGGGACCGGACATTACAGGTGCATGCCCTAATCTCATCCGAGGCTGATGGTAGTTTTTCATTGGTATAGTTTTTTACGTGGCGGGTCCCGAACCCAGCGCACAACCCTTTGTAGGGGACGGGGGATGTTTCGCCTTCTCACTTTAGCTCGCCTTCGAACGGATGTTCTTAGGCTACTTGGTGAAAGACCGGAAGTCGTGAGCTTCTTGAGTCATATATAAAAGAATCGTTTCCCAAGTGAATGGCGATCAGAGAACTTTCCTCACTTGCGTGAACTTCTACACATGACTCCATCCTCATTTAATGAGCTAAAAACGATGAATATTTTTCAAAATACAATAATGAAATAGATTTAAATGTTTCAAAAATTATTACTGATTATCTAGGAGTTCACTTAAAAGAACTAGGCAGTAACACACTAAGGCACTTTAATTCGCAAAAGGCACTAATTCTACTACTTGAAGCTCTATGCCTTCTAACCACAACCTCTTGTATTAGAAATTCTTAAAATTGAGTAAGATTTCAGTTCGCTTGAAATTTTTTAATTTAACCATATCAACTTTGGTCCGATCGCTCTATGCTCGGCAAGACTGGATATAAAACTTGAATAAAGAAAATTATAGAGTGAATTTTGTATATTTAAGACTTTTTGTTGCTAATCGTTTAAGAAATAAGCTGCGGAGTCAATAAGCTCCTTTGAGTGACTAAAAAAGTGTGAACATGGCAGTGTGGCTGAAAGTGTTTCATGAGAAGTGTCATGTACTTGTACTCGTATATAGTAATATTTATAAATATACATTTCTCGTTTCGTCAAGTCAATCGAAAATGGATAAAGTTTATCATTTTTTGAGGTAATAAATAAGTTGCTAACGCGCTTTGTGCCACTGCCGTAAGGAATCAGGTACTTACTACTTAACAGCTCTGGACAAACTACAGGTACTGTCCGTTCACCCACCTCTTCCACCACAGCTGTGACGTATGTAAGCATACAAATCTCTTCAGATTGATTATCAAATATTAGGTTGTCAAATATCTTCCTTCCGCCTTTTTGTCTTTTGAACTTCGTGGCTATGTATAACGCGCTACAGAGCTCGCATCTGGCAATACTATGCATCTTTGAGAGGTCTTGACATAACCTTCAAAACGACGCTATGTATAGTTAGTTTGGATATTGCATTCAACAGTTATAGACGTGTAAACATGGGTTTCACTAATGCCGAAATTCGCGCTATTTTAAAGTTTTCCTTAGTTAAAGGCAAATCCGCTAGAGAAACGCTCCGTGAGATTAATGGTGTTTTGGGGGATGGTACTCTATCACTTCGAAGATTCAGAGTGGGTGAAAATGACACCATTGATAAGCCGCCCGGCGGAAGACCTGTGACGACGAATACAGATCTGGACCAAATCAACACCTGCGATATGCTGCTGAAACGGAACGAACTCGACCCAATTTTAAAGCGGATGGTGACTGAAAAATGGATCGCATACGACAATATCAAGCGAAAACAGTCGTGTTCGAGGGCCGGTAAATCGAACCAAACAATGGTCAAGCCGGGATTGACAGCCAGGAAGGTTTTGCTGTGTATTTGGTGGGATTGGAAGGGAATAATCCACTATGAGCTGCTCCTATATGGCCAGACGCTTAATTCTACCATCTACTGCGAACAACTTTACCGCTTGGAGCTGGCAATAGACCAGAAACGTCCAGAACTGGCCAACAGGAAGGGTGTAGCATTCCACCAAGACTACGCGAGACCACACACTTCGTTGATGACTCGTTAGAAACTACGGGAGCTCGGATAGGAGGATTTATCGCATCCATCATATAGCCCGGACATAGGGCCAAGTGATTACCACCTGTTCCTGTCCAAGGCGTACGCCCTTGTTGATGTAAAGTTGAACTCAAAAGAGACTTGTGAAAAGTGGCTGTCCCAGTTCTGCGCAAATAAGGAGGGGGCTTCTACAAGGGGGGTATTCTGAAGTTGCCGTCTAGATGGAAACTGATTAACGAACGAAACGGCGCATATTTGAACTAAATCCGATCACGGTAACACTTTTTATAAAACATTGAATAAAGGGCAAAAAGGCGGAAGGAAAATATTTGACAACCTAATCTTTACAGATTTACTTTATTTAACTGCTATTTTCATGTGACAGCTTTGAGTTAGGTTTTAACGTCAAATTCGAGAAATTTTGAATTTTCTGGGTTTTAGTTTTTGCATGCCTTTACTTACGGTATTGTTTTGCCTTGCAGGTTTACTTAAATGTCAAATCTCTGCAGCTTCGCAACTTGAGTGACATTTTGAACACAATCTAGTTAGATTGTCTAATACATTGTTGTTGTTTTAGTAGAGACGTATTTGTTGCTGTTGTTTATTCAGTGGAAGTTTGTGTAAAGATGTTTCTGTCTGCAAATTCTTTTGGCTACAAGAGTGTGAAAGGAAGATAATTTATATATTATAATTTTAGATAGTTTAGAGATTTGCGTATGCCTTGATTTTAATGCTTCGAAGATTTATGTTTGATTACTTATATTAAAGTATTTTAAGGAAAAGGCTAAGCTATTTGGCGGTGGTTAAGGACAGCATCAGAAATAAAAGGAGGTCCGAATATACAAATATACATATATCTTATACATAAAACCGCTGAAAGAGATCAAGGACAACATTTATGGGTATTTCTAACCCTTACCTAGTCTGTTATTGATATTCAATTTTAATTTCTTCATATTAATGCGTAAATTGACGCAAACAGGAATATTCAGAGTCTTAAAGGAGAGAAACTATTCAATTACAGTAATAACCAACTACATAAACAGCATTAACTCCATGAATTATATCGGATATGGGCTATTTATTTATTTATAAATTGACTAAAATTTTATGAAAAGTGAATTGTGGCTATGTATTAACAAATATTACTCACATAACAGCAAATATACTCCATTTGGGAACGGGCAGGATCATAAAAGCTCAAAATGTTGAACTCCTATACACGAGCATGTTTGTGTCTGTAGATGTTTGGGTTTTGTTTTTTTTTTTCTTTTTTTTTATGGATACGCCAAAGTTGGGTGTAAATTTTCAAAAGATATTGTTGGCCTTTACCAACAATTATAGGCGATTCGCATACAGCGCTTATGTGCTAAAGGTATTGTTTATGTATATAACAGCTCCTTTATAATTATGTTCTTAAGGTGTCATAGGTTTGCAGCATCTCGGGACTGCACTCTCGGTCTTACAGCGATTTCGTCTTCTTGTACCCTTTGCATAATATTCGCTATTATCCCACATACAATATCCCATGCTAGATGGGGAGTTAGCATAAAACTTACTACGTTCATTGAACGTGTGGGTATGGGCTTTCCTAGTTTATCGGAAAGTATTTTCCTTTTCCTTTTGGAAGCGGACACATTCCACCAGCACGTGGTCTGCTGTTTCAATATAATTTTCGCAGTGCATGGAAAGAGGATATTCCACATGCTTGAATTTATGCAAATAGCTTCTGAAGCAGCCGTGGCCAGATAGAAACTGCGTAAGGTAGTAGTTCACATCCCCATGATCTCGCGTAACCCATTCTCTACTACTCTATTGGGTACCAGAGAGTAGGTCCACCTTGAGTTATTGAGTTGAGTTGAGTTGAGTTATTCCATTTCTCCTGCCATTTCCGGAGGCATTTCTTGTACATTTTTATCATTTCTTGTCTATATTGGTTAGGTGATATGTTAGCCCTCATATCTCGGACTGATGAGCAACGCTCTACTGTTATGTCTATGGGGAGTCTTCCCGATATAACATGGATTGCATCATCCGATACTGTTCTGAATGCACAGAATCCAATGTGGTTTAACGTGGGTATCTGCCTAAGGAGGCTCAAATCCACGATGTTTTCTATTACTAGAAACACACAGATCAAAACAATGCGTTGATCAGCGCCCCAAAGTGTAAGTGTGTGCACCCACACTACACTCTGGAAAAACAAAGGTATGAGTGCCTGCCACACACACATACACTTTGGTTCCAAATTGAAAGGGTGGGACTCCCTCTCCACCTTGGTCGGGTGCGAGGCCCATCTAAAACCTCTGCCGTACTCTGGGTCCGTCACCCGGCCGCAGTGCGACTCCTCATTGGACTAAGTCCTTCCTGCATTTAGGTTTAAACCACAGCCACCACGAATCTCCCCAAAGGGCCAAGACCCAATGAGCAGACTGGATCGAACTCCAGGGGCGGCTGCTCCCCGTGGTACCATGTTTTAGTCTTTGGTGTGACCTGTAGCCAAAGCTTGCGCTTAAGCTACTGCCAGTCGAGCCCCCAAGAATTCCAAGGAATTCTTAAGAACCCGACTGTATGATTTTTTTGTTATCCCTTTAGATTTTAGAATTTGTTATATAATCGCAAACCCATTTAAGAATATGACATCATTTCGAGCTATTTTTTTTTATAGCACTGTTCCGACTTAGGCCATGTTGACAATTATAAACAGACCTGTACTTGTCAGACATAGTGCATTTGGCTTTTAGTCCCCTCTTACGACAGGCATGCCTTGCCGCGGGCATATTCGGTTTCCCCCCCTACCCAAAGGGGGTCCCCCCTACCCGCAGGGGTCACTGTTGACAGTCATAACTTTGAAGTTGTAGATAATTTCGTCTATTTAGGAACCGGAAATAACACCACCAACAATGTCAGCCTAGAAATCCAACGCAGAATAACTCTTGCCAACAGGTGCTACTTCGGACTGAGTAGGCAATTGAGAAGCAAAGTCCTCTCTCGACGAACAAAAGCTAAACTCTATAAGTCGCTCATAATTCCCGTCCTGCTATATGGTGCAGAGGCTTGGGCGATGACAGCAACCGATGAGTCGACGTTACGAGTTTTCGAGAGAAAAATTCTGCGAAAGATTTATGGTCCTTTGCGCATTGGCCACGGCGAATATCGCATCCGATGGAACGATGAGCTGTACGAGATATATGACGACATTGACATAGTTCAGCGAATTAAAAGACAGCGGCTACGCTGGCTAGGTAATGTTGTCCGGATGGATGAAAACACTCCAGCTCTGTAAGTATTCGACGCAGTACCCGCCGGGGGAAGCAGAGGAAGAGGAAGACCTCCACTCCGTTGGAAGGACCAAGTGGAGAAGGACCTGGCTTCGCTTGGAATATCCAATTGGCGCCACGCAGCGAAAAGAAGACCAGTCGTTTCGCGCTGTTGTTAACTCGGCTACAATCGCGTAAGCGGTGTCTACGCCAATTAAGAAGAAGAAGAAGGAGTCAAGTAATAGGTGACAAAAAGGTAAAAACTTCGAAGAAAGTATTGCGTCATTGTTTAGAGCATTGTAAAGATTTGAAAAGTATGTGTTTTGAAAAAACGAGCCGTGGTATGTAAGATATACATTATTCCTAATTTTATTTTGTATTTTTACTGCAATAGAACCTGAAATTTAACGCCTTCGAATTATGTTAGTATAATCCATAATTACACAAGAATAAGTTTTTTGTCCGAAAGGAAGAATTTAGTGCTCTTCAGTTGGCTTTATCAGCCAACACGCATTAACTCTTTGCGTTTGGATTCAACCGAAATAAGAGGTGGCAAAAGTTCCTTTCCAAAAACTTTTTGGACATCTAGATAAATTTCTAGATGAATCCGATTTTCCTACGGAGGCCAGATCTACTATATAGTATACAAATAATTTGAATAAACAATACGTAAAATATTCTCAAAATACTTAAAAGTCCATTTAATCAACAAAACGTGTGCACTTGAACAAGTTCACGTCATTTGCATGATATTTTGCATTATAGTCATATCGCATTTCCCTCCATCCTTGCTTAGGCATCTGAGAGCAAACTTCAGCGACAATAATAATCATAAAAGTGTACATGATTATGCTTAAAAAGTATAGATAAGCGGCGCCAGTATGTGCAGACAATGAAACTGAAAGCTCTGTTAAGCAATTGAAAAAATGTTGGAATCCAGCAACCAGTAAAAATGAAAGATTTGATTACCTCTCTATGCTTAATGAGAATAAGTGCAATTTCACTTTATGGGCCACAAACGCACAATACGCAGACCGTTAGTCACAGTGCAACAACAAAACAGCAGAAATGAAATAAAAAGACATGCCAAATATAATTGCTTCGGAGAGTTTGTCATTTGGCAATGCTTATAACGAGCTATTTGACGGCTGCCCACTGTGACGGCACTGCGTGCCAAACGCTGTATGTGTTACCGTTACACGCACGCACAGTCTACAACAACTATTGCTCCATCAATGCGAGTTTTCTTTTTTCATTGTTCCACGCATTTAACCTCCTTTCTTACCGTGGACAATTGTGGTTTGCCTCATTTTGCCCCAAATATTTGGCTCGTATGCGAATATTGCGTCAATTGCTATTACCTTGCCTCCTCCTGATTATGTAACAACACTGATGTATATCTGACTCCTTTATAGCTGTAATTGAAGTTGTTATTGTTTGTTCTTTGTTTTTCGTGCTTGTGTTGATTATGTTTTGCTGCGAAAATGACATAAGCCATTAACCCTCCGTATGCACTTTAAGTTTACACTCGCATATAAAACGCACACAAATACAACAACACGTTCGTGAGTCACGTGGTCGCTTGCAATCACAATCACAGCGAAAATGAAATATAAAACAGACAGAAAGGACATTAGAATTGGGCTTATGGGACTACAAAAACATTTTTATACTCGTTGCTGTTACTTTCCTCCTAAGGTTACGTATACGCACTGTTACACTTGCACACACAGCACACTTGCATGCAACCATTTGTAAGGATGTGTATGGAAAGCTGTACAAAAGTGTGTCATTTTAGTAGCCGGCGCTTCATTTCGTTTCAGAAACAGTGGTGTAAAGAAAAACTGCATAGTTGATGCAATAACCAGTTTTCGTGTTTTGTTTTGATTAACTCTCGCTCATAAACTCATAAATTTTGCTTTCGAATTTAATTATACGGATATTTTCTTATCCCAATAGTAGAAGATATGTTATTGGAATTAAGAGTTGCTATAGTTAACTAGATCATCTTTCTCTTTTCATTCATTTTCATTTCTTATATTTGCTTTAATATATGCCGCCATTGTAATATTATTATTGCAACCATATACTTTTTTATAGTTTTTGATCTATTGCAAATACGCTTTGTTTGATTAAATGCATTAGCATTCTCTGCTGCTTCTTCCTTACTTAAGAAATGCTATATTCTCAACCAAAAAGCTTATTTCGTTGATTTGACAGCAATCTTGTATCCAAAACTAAAAATGCTCAACAAACCTTAATATTAAAAAAAAACCTTTTATTGTAAGCATTTGGAAAAAATTCGCTTTATTTTTCAGTATTGTCACCATTTATTTTCCTGTACACCTGAATTAGTGGTGCTTACAGATCTCCACCATGTAAGAAAAATAATAATGATTTTCTCAAGTCTGTAAACAAAGAGAACTCGATCGAAAAACTTCAGGATTACTATACATATTATTCTCTATCTGTTTTTGGAAAGTGGGAGGTAGGTGAATTTCACTGCTTATAGTATTGATTTAAGACAGACTGAGAAAAAAGAACAGTACCTGAACGCTTTAAAAGTTCTTTTATGGGGGTTCTTTTTTATGACACTATTTTAGCTTTGAAAAAATGTCTGACTCGGCTAACTCGGCTCTCAAAAGACGCTGCGTTCTCTAAGGCCATCCTATCTACAAATAAATACCTTAAAAAATGGTGGAATACTTGCTTTCCGCAAGTAGAAATATGCAAGTACGAAGTGCAAGACTAGATTGAGCAAATTGCAACTCATCTCGATGAAATTATTGCGTAGTACTGAAGGAAAACACTCTCTTCGTCAAACTGTCGTTAAACTAGTTCATAGATTGAAAATTTTGTACTTATGAGAACCCGATACTAGTGATAGGTTTTATACGACTTTGTCGAATACCATTTCTTAAATCCTTTTACCCGTCAGTGTAGTTGTGTAACTAGAGCTAGGATTAAATTCACTTTAGCAATGTATTAAGTAGCCTGCCCTAAGTCGTGGGTAAGTAGGGTGGATATCCACCGATGCACCTAAGCTTTTAGAAGTACCATAGTGAAACCATCTGGACTAAAATTCCTTCACTCTATTATGTGCTTTATGAATCGCTCTGTCCCACAAAACAGATCGTTTTGTTTGTGCAAATTGTGGGATGTCGACGAGACCGATAGTCTGACCGATAGTATCTTTTCATATAACTACAAAGCCATGAATTCGCATGAAATATTTTATTTTATCTTCTGCAACAGCCGCTGTGTGGTATGCCCAGTCTCGTGCCATGTCTGCCAATAGGATAATGACTACTTAGTACTTCTACTAGAGTTCTTATGTCATACCTTTACAATTCTAAGAGTTGACATGTGCGACCCTTATTCAATTCATTTTTCCTTATGCAGTAAGCCAGAGATTGACTCCACGAAGACTAAGCCACGTCTATATCTAAATCAGATCAGAGGTATACAAATTCCTTCTTTTCCGCAGTCAGTGGTAGGGTGGTGTCTGCTCTGGCTAGTTTATCTGCTTCACAGTTGGCCTTAAAAAAATTTCAAAATTATTATGAAATAAGAGAACTAGACATTCTTGCACCTCCTTCAATGAAACTCTAAGAGACTTTAAGGATATTAAAGCTGCTAGGATATGCTAGGTATGTAAATGTTTTGCGGAGAAGGTTTCCTGTAATTGCTGTGATCTCCGCTCTTAAGATACTGTAGTGGTCGACAGTCGGAAGGCGACGCTAGAATCTCATTTTGCTGAAAAGCCACCACGTCCCACTCGGTTTTCTAGTTTGGATCCATACGTATAGATCCCTGTTCATTCCTCAAAGTAATGGGAGGGCAATATTTTTGGCCGAATTTAAATTTAGTTTAACGAGAATACAAAAATTCGTGGTATTGGGTAAGAACAGGAACTTGCTAAGTATCCGAGAGTTCACTTCGCTGCCTTCTATTTACAGAACAAATCTAAATGCAGTAAATAAAAAAAAACGTTTAGTACCTTTAAATACTCCAATGATGCATATGCTTGATCCTTTTTGTATGCTTTTATTGATGCCGTCATAACTTCTGCAATTCTCTGTTTCATAGCGAACAATAATAGCTCTGCACTTCTAGAATTTAAGTTTAATCCGCCTTCCGATTTATTTCATATAACAATATTGCATAATATTACTGACGATATTTGGGAATTTCGCTTTAACCTAGGCTATAGCGAATGACGTACATGTTTTTTTTTTTGTTTTCTCTTGTTAGGATCCAGAGAAGTGTAGGGAACACGCTTTCTTGAGGTACGAGGTGTGTTCAAAAAGTATCGCGAATTTTGAATTTTTTGCGCCATTATGTTGGTACTCATGTCTCTCACTTATGCTGACAAGCTCGGCCATTTTGAATGTTCATTTAATTGTTGACAGCTGCTTTGCTTGCACGTGTTTTGGATCGTCTTCGATTTTTAACTATTCAAACAAATGGATCAAAGAACCTGTCTCAAATTTTGTGTGAAAAACGAAATTAGTGCGCGGATGCATTCCGAATGTTGACTGTGGCATACGGAGAAGCTACCTTGGACCGAAGCAACGTTTATCGGTGGTACAAAATGTTCTCAGAAGGCCGAGAAGATGTGAACGACGAAGAGCGTATCGGACGCCCGAGCACTTCAACAACAGACGAAAAAATTAATGAAGTGGAGAAAATGGTATTGGCCAATCGTCGAATCACCGTTAGAGAAGTTGCTGAGGACCTAAACATATCGATTGGCAAGTTATGCGCAATTTGCGCGAAGCAATCCGCCAGAAACGCCCGTATTTGTGGAAGAACAAAAATTGGCTTTTGCACCACGATAACGCCCTGCTGGAGGAGCTTAAGAAAATAAAAAAAAATTATTTTTTGAACTGCTTCGAAGATTGGAAAAAATGATGGCACAAGTGTATAATATCTCATGGGGATTACTTTGAAGGGGACAAAATAGATATTCATGAATAAATAAATAATTTTTGAAAAAACACAAAATTCGCGATACTTTTTGAACAAACCTCGTATACCTCTATGGACAGTTCTGCACATCGCTGAAACTCCCAGCATTAAAATTATAGACCTACACAAAAGCATCTGTTCATTCGTCTGACCAGAAATGTTAGTTGGCTTAGAACATCGGAACTACATGTGAATATTTTCTGCCGAGTTGCAATCACTATTAACTAGAAAATATGTAATTTTAGGTTTCACCTCTCTAAACTGCAACTGCAACTTCGGGCAAACCAACTCACTTGGTGGCATTGCTGGATAATAAGATTGAAATAAGCGATTCAACTGAATTTTCTTAACCAAATTGCTTACGATAATTCCACCAAACTTTTTCGCACATTACTGTAAGCTTACATATAACAATTTTTGGTATAACTGCACGCAGAAAATATGGCACATGATTTTATTTTTCATTCCTTAGCAAGCGGTTGAGGTAAAAGTGAAAGACAGGATGTAACGACAACAACAAAACCAAGCAGTGGAATAGCAAAAATTACTATAAATAATATAACGACTACTGGATAAAGTAACCAAACTGAATTTCTGGGTGAAACAGATAAAAAAAGATGAAATCAGTCAAACACACACATACAGCAACACGAACACACCAATTTAAGTACACGGACGGAGTGCGGAAGCAAGTATGATGTAGTTGTTGCAATTCGTGTGAGGAGCGTGAGATTGCGCTACGTGCAACATATCGGACACACCACGGAAAGAGTGGAGCTGTGAACAAGTAGCCGCATCCACTTACATACAGTCGAGTGAGAGTGTGAGTTACTGAACTCTGCACTTTGCACATGCATAGCAGTGGTATGTGTGCGGTGTGTCTGTGCGTAAATGGTTTGGTTACTCGCAAAAATGTAGTAGATTTCTTCATGTTTTATTACCTTTTCAGTTTATTTCCCTGGGGGCAGATAAAAAATGAACGAATCCTTATCATTGTGTGTCAAAGCCAAATTCACACACACGCACGCGTACAAACACGCATTTCCACAACCGAGTGACAAGCGCCTGTACTTATGCAGCAACATTACTGTATAACCGGTTATGTGCGGCAAGTAAGTGTGTGAATTACGCGTACAAGTGCGTGCGTGTGCAGACACACAAGTAAATTTACAGGACAGCAACAGCAAACAAAAGTAAAATAGAAATCAACCAAATAGCAAATGAAAAATGCCAAATATACCAAAGTTGGCAACGAGTTTGTTCGTTCGGCATTGGTCAGTTGGGTGTATTTGCTCATGTCACACACACACACGAAAAACAACAGTGATAAGTTTTACTCAGTCCAGTGTTAAAATTCCTGATATAAATAAAATGTTTGCGTTCAGCATCCCATATACGCATATAAAAATAAGGGTAATGGGGAGAGAGCAAAAAATGCAGAGAAATAAAATCTGGCGAAAAACCAAAAATAAAGCGTTAAAGTCCCAGAGTCAACAGTAAAAAGCAAACAAAGCACAGCGATGGCAGTAAATGACAAAAGCAGACAAAATTTATCAACGCAAATGTTAAACAAAGCAAACAGCCTGGCACACACACACACACACACATACACAATGAATTGTTAAAATATGCTTGCGTTCAGCAACAATGACGAAATAAAACCTCACACATACACACACACAGAGACTAGCCATCAAAAATGCAATAAATTTCATTATCGTACATGACTGACCGCCCTGTGAGCGCTGCTTAGCATCTGAACAATAGCAATTTGCGGAGTTGTTATTGCCTTTGTGTGTTAAATTCTCATATTTCTGCTCGCCTTTGTGTAGTAGCTTCGTGTTATTATGTTTTTTTTATCTTCTTGAATAAAAAATGCGTGAAAAATTCATAATTCATAAATTTAGAAATTAGAGCCACGGCGTTGCTTACAAACTTTATAGCAAATTTTGCTCATGAATGTGGCTAAAACAGTGTAGCACCATCACCAGTCTTCGACAACTGCGCTTTGTTAATTTTTGTAGGAAAACACAAGATAACGCACAAGATAAGATAGTTTGTATCACAATTATATCAAAAGTCATACCATTCATAAAGCAAAAAATATGTACATTTATATACATAATTCATAACCAATGTATGAGGCCAGGTGATAGACCCCATTTAGACGCTTGCATCTTCCAACATGCATAGAGAGCACCAGTGGGCTTTTTCACTCTCTCTTCCATGTCAGCTTGCTATCCAAAATTACTCCAAGGTTGCAGGTATGTTCCGTTCCGTTGAGCTTCGGTAGTTTAGGCGTCCGAATTTGTACCTCCTTGTAAAGAGTACCATAGTCGTTTTATCGGCATTTACCTCTAGGTTGGTCGATATCTCCGATTGGTGTATGACCATTAGAGCGTTGTTCGTCATGTTATAACCTGTATCAAAGGCCTTGCTCATCACTACCATAGCTAGCTCCCTTGCATAGACTATCAATTTGGGTGAGCTAGAAGTGATCACAGCAGTGGTGTGACTACAAGGCCTGAGGAGTTCCGTTTGCATTAATCTGTGCAATTTGTCTTCGTGCCATTCAACACTAATCCCCTTGAAGGCCAGTGGAGGTTTTCTACATCTTATAATGACGAGCTATATATGGGCTGCTTACAGTATGCTTTAGAGCTCTTACCGTTTTTCAAATCTCTTTAGAAGGAATGAGGTTAAAACTAATTCCTTCCAATCTAAGGTAAAATAATAATTATTGAGTTTAACATAAATATAATGGCCTTGAAATAAAAGGTTTTTGTAATGATATAACTTAGTTAGTTCGTGAATAACAGTATGAGTTTATTAGGTGCCAAATATAAGTATAACGCTCACTAACTTTGTCGTTTTCCCGATCAGTAACTCTTTATCTTTGCAACTCTACATTGTTCGAAATATATCCCTCCGTTTGTCCGCCTATGACTTAAGTGCACATGTTTCTCGCCATCGTAAAATTGTTAAACGCCATCAAACGACAACTTTTGAGTGATATAATTAACCAACAAACTAAGGTAAAGAACTGTAATTTGGCCAAGGGATTGCAGTAATAGGGGCACCTAAAAATCAAAAAAAAAAAAAAATTAGAGTGGCCCCAACCTCCAATTGGTTTAATGTACGTATCTCCCAAAAAGTTAACATTTTCTAAAACTAAGCGAGATAGATATAGAGTTATATACATATAACTGATCAGGATGACAAGAAAAGTTCAAGTCCGGTTGACTGTCTGTCTGTCAAGCTGTAACTTGAGTAAAAATTTAGATATCTCGATGAAATTTGGTATATGGATTTCTTGGTACAAAAACAATTACGAGTTCGTAGATGGGCGTAATCGCACAACCAAAATCATTTAAGAACTTCTACTGACAGTGAGAAAATGGATGAAATCGGAGCATAACTGCGCTCACTCCTCATATAACGGTACTGTTAAAAACTAGCGCAATAAATCAATAACACATTGTGAAAATGGATGAAATCGGAAAACAAACACGCCTGTTCGATTTATTGGGGCAAGCGCAAGTTTTCGCTCAAATTTCCGGTAGCTCGAAATTCTGTATATTAAGTATATGGGGGCTGAGGGAAGTATTGGTCCGCTTCAACCCATTTTTGGCATACAAATATACCAATATAAGAGAAGGATTATGCCTTAATTTCTGTTATACATATATTATATCACACATTGACGTAGGCGTGTCTATTATCCGATTTCACTCATTTTCATAAAGTGACATAATCATATGAAAAGAATTCATGTTCCAAATTTTATCAAAATCAGTCAGTCGAGTCCCGATGTATGGGATTTCACCAAAAAGTGGGCGGTGCCACGCCCATCGTTTAATTTTTACTTATTTGATAAAAAATTGTTCCAATCTAACCAAATCCGTTGAAGACCCTAGGTACCGAATATGTGGACCACAGTACCTATAATTTACCTTTGTTCGAAAATATCAGTCAATAAGTGAGATATCCAGTAGAAATTCAGACAGAATTCTTTTGCTGCAGTAGTAATATGTGTATCCAAAATGGGTGGATCAATACTTCCCTGAGCCCCCATAAACCAAATATAAAGGTTTTTGAACTTTCTGGCGATTTTATGATGGATCTTTCGTCCAATATTTGAGTTACCTCAACAAAAATTTCAGAACGCATTTTACTTGTAACAGTGTAACATTGTGCCTAAAATGCACACAATTGGGCTAAAACTTAGAGAAAATGTCGGAGACCCTGTAACATACAGTTTGCTGATTTTTACCGAAAATATAGACCAATCTGTGAGGCTAGTCTTGAAATTTGAGAATAATATTTTTATGATGGCAGATTGTTATTGTGCTAAAAACCTACATAGTGTTTTTTAATTAAATGTATTATCAATATCTCAATCAGAATGAGTCCCAGTTTCGCTATGACACCCTGAAATGTTTGTTTCCATTGCTGTGGTAAACGAACCAATCCTGTGACTTACACGGAATGTTTCAAAAATTTATTATATTCAAAAGATATCGCAGTTCTAACCTGAGGCAAAAACCTCTAGCATAAATCGGCTTCTTTCAAAAGAATAAGTCCGATAGTAGATTGCCATGTAAAATAAGAGTTTTCAATTTTATTCTAAGATGTAGTTACGAGCGCAAGTTTCCCGGATTAAAAATTAAAGATTTATATTTTGAAAATTTTTACGATTGTGAACCAATATCTGATACCTTCTTTTTCTTCTTCTTAATTGGCGTAGACAGAGCTTACGCGATTATAGCCGAGTTAACAACAGCGCGCCAGTCGTTTCTCTTTTCGCTACGTGGCGCCAATTGGATATTCCAAGCGAAGCCAGGTCCTTCCCCACTTGGTCCTTCCAGCGGAGGAGGTCCTCCTCTTCCTCTGCTTCCCCCGGCGGGTACTTCGTCGAATACTTTCAGAGCTGTTTTCATCCATCCGGACAACATGACCTCGCCAGCGTAGCCGCTGTCTTTTAATTCGCTGAACTATGCCAATGTCGTAGTATATCTCGTACAGCTCATCGTTCCATCGAATGCGATATTCGCCGTGGCCAATGCGCAAAGGACCATAAATCTTTCGCAGAAGTTTTCTCTGGAAAACCAGCTACGTCGACTCATCGGTTGCTGTCATCTTTCAAGCCTCTGCGCTATATAGCAGGACGGGAATTATGAGCGACTTATAGAGTTTAGCTTTTGTTCGTCGAGAGAGGACTTTACTTTTCAATTGCCTACTCAGTCCGAAGTAGCACCTGTTGGCAAGAGCAATCCTGCGTTGGATTTCCAGGCTGACATTATTGGTGGTGTTTATGCTGGTTCCAAATATACAAAACTATCTACAACTTCAAAGTTGAGACTGTCAACAGTGACGTGAGAGCCAAGTCGCGAGTGAGACGACTGTTTGTTTGATGACAGGAGATATCTCGTCTTGCCCTCGTTTACTGCCAGACCCATTTTCTGTGCTTCCTTGTCCAGCCTGGAGAAAGTAAAACTAACGGCGCGTGTGTTGAGGCCGATGATATCAATCATATGGTACCAGATACCTAAAGGAATTAAATATGACATGCAGAAAAGATCAAGATCCAAATAAAACCATAACATTCTAAATGCAGGGACAGTGCGTGGCATCTTTTGCAAACCTTGCTTGCCAGTGAAAATCAGCAGCCAACTGTTCGAGACTGCCAGTCGGATTGGAAAATAATATCTTTTAAGACAACGGCTCAATATTTAGCTCGTAAAAAACCAAGAAAGCGGTTAGGAAAAATTTAGACAGCAAAGCGGAGACTGACGAAGTAACAAGTAGTAATAAAAGAAGTCGCAAAGAGGGATCTAAGGCTGTAAGATCACTGCGCAATGACACAATTCGCCCCCTCTTCTTCTCGTTAATCACCATACGAAGAACCATTTCCCGTGGTCGATGCAGAACCAAATTTTTCAGTCAAAATCCAAGGAAAGCGTTAACATTTCCATCATAAAGAGTACCAGGCAAAATCTGGACGTGCAGTATGTTTTTGTTTTCCTGTATAGGGCGGAGAGGCTAGCTGTCACTTTGAAGTACCACCATTTCTCTTTCTTTTTCGCGTAACATTACGGATAGAAAACTATCTTTGTTTCTAATCATATTGTATCAGTTTTTATATTCTAATAAATCGAGTATTGTTGTGAACACCCCACACAGTAATCCCTTCGTAAATTCAGCACATATCGGATTTTACTCCAGAAAAATTAAAACTGGATGAAAATTTTCCTACTTCTGAGATTTCTCAGAAATTTCTTTATATGTATTTAACATACACTCAATAAAGCACATTAATTATTGTGTGCAAAATGCACAACTCTCAGCAAGCTCAGGTAAAATTCAGATGAAATATATCAGCAATCTCTATCCATCGTGCGAGTGTGCGTTTATTTGTATTAATAAGGCAATTTAGTGCGTTTGTAGATTCCAGGAAAAAGCAGCGCTGCAGTGGCATATTGGCCAATAGATTGGCCTGGCTACGATCCACATGCGCCACGGGCTGATGTGAGTAATTGCACATTCCACCGCACCAGCACACCTCCGCAACATGATATGCAAAACACATGCATTAACACATTAAGCATGTGCTCAGCTGACGGGTGACGAGTGAGCCAACAATAGCTGTGAGCTAGCATCCGCTGAAATGCTGGCCTGGCAACGCAACGTGAAACGTGAATGACGTGCGCCACTGCGCAACCACCTAAGCGGCTGTCCATGAAAATGTGACTTTTTACTGTTGTTTATATTGCTGCAAGCGCACTGCTTCGCTCATTCATGGCTTCGCTTTCCACGCTCATCAACTCCGACCGCTGATGGCTTCGTTAAACCAAACAATTGTGGAGCCTTTGCATATATTTAGCTTGTGGTGACGGCAGCCACGTTCATCCTGAAAAAATGGTGAATAATGTTTGGACTTCATTAGTCAAATGCGAGCCAGCTAGCACTGGACATATTTTTCACAATCTATAAGTATGTATACAAGGGTGGGTAAGCGAATGGATGCATTTTATCTCTTGTAACTCCGAAAAATTGTTTGGTAGGTAGAGATGACAATAGAACTTTATTACTGAATTAATTTATTAAATGATTAATTGAAAGAACAAAAAATAATTTCAAGATATTCAAAATATTTATCAATAAATCTGCTTCTGGTTTTCGAAGCTGTTTCCCAGCTTTAGAAAATAGAGGTTCCGAAGGTACTGATGTATCAATAAAGTGTGAATGTTTGTGGGAAAACAGATATAGCTTAGGATACATAATCTTCATTTCTTCTCATGCCTCGACAGTCATTCGTTTTGGATCTAAAGCTTGGCAATTCAAATAGAAACTGGAATCAGCCTTGTCATTGTAGAGTAATGTCAGATTTGCTGGGTTCGATTGCTCACAAGTAGACATGAGCAGACATGCCGAATTGCTAAATTTTGAAGCGGGATGTAGCCTAAATTTTAATATAAAAAATATTGTTGATTAATTTAGTAACTAGTCTATTAATGATTCGTTTAATCAGAACAGCAAATTCGATGCAATTAAACCGCTTTCTGAAGAAATAAATATTCTCTTTCCTATTGATACGTACCTCTAAGAAAGTGTCTACAAGTTAGAGCTCTTAATTGTAATCTCAAAGTCTTCCATCTAACTGTTTTCTATTTTTGTCTTATTACCAGATCGAAAAAGAGTATTTCGCTTCCAACTACTTAAGATAAGCTTAAGGCGATTGACGCCTTAAAAGAGAATATTCGGTACATTGTTGCTGACATGCAGCTCTAAATACAATACAACAAAGTGCCGAAAATTGGGCCTCTCGAATGTAATTTATTCGAGACAGCTGCGGCCATACCTTGTCCTAAATAACTTAAGACTTTGTAGAAACCCCTTATCTTGATAATAAATATTTGTTCCGTAACATGAAGTTACATGGGTTTAATTTATT